>NC_046163.1:43432338-43552338 GCF_011064425.1 Rattus rattus | reverse complement strand
GACTCTGGCCATTAGCATTGCCCTGCAGGCTGTTCCTTGTCCACGAATGTGTGTCTCAGTGTCTCACGTATTCCTGTGCTTTTCTTTGTATTTTTCTTCTGTTTGTTTTGTCATATTCTGGTTTGTTTTTATTTTATTATTTAGCTGCCTGTTTGTATTCTAATGAAAAGGACAAAGAAAGGGTGCAGTGGGGAAGATCTAGAAGGAGTTGGGGGAGAGGAAACTGTAATCAAAATCTATTGTATGAAAAAAACATATTTTTCAATTTGAAAAAAGAAAAAAATTATCTTTCAATGCAATTTCAAAATCAACCATATAAAAGGCACTCTTATTCTCCTCCCCATCCCATAGGTAGAGTTTTGCTAACTTTTAAGCAAACAAAGGGTATTTATCGGTGTCGGAGTTCCCACATACGAGTGGACTTCCATGCAGGTGAGTGCAAGCCAAAGTGAATTTCAGGTCTTGTTCTCAGGAGCTGTGTGCCTTACTTGTATTTGTTCGCTCTGTTTTGTTTTGTTTGGGGGTCCTTTTGGTTTTGGTTTGTTTTCAGACAAGGTCTCTCAAAGTAGCTCTGCCTGGCCTAGAACTTACTATACATTGTGCCTCTGCCTCCTGAATACCAGATTAAAGATGTGCACCACCACACTTGGCTCACCCTATCGTCTAAGACAACCTCTCACTGACCCTGGGGCTTACCCATCCCGCTAGGCCATCTAGCTAGCAGGTCCGAGATCTCTGTTTCCACAGTGCTGGGATCACAGGTAAGCACCACCACGCCTGCCTCTGTACCTGGCTGCTGAGGACCAGAGTCTCACGCTCACATAGCAAGCGCTCTACCCACTGAGCCATCCTTCCAGCCCTCATTTACCATTTCAACAGATCCATCTACCGGGTAGTACAGAAGCTCATAGCGTCGGAGCAGTGAAGCATTTGGGTCATACCACTCTGCAATGAAAGCAAACCTCTCACTCTGATTCTGTGAAGAAAAACAAATAATTTTATCACTATCATATAAGCACTCTTATGTAAGTCATACAAAATAAGAACTTCCAAATATTTACACAAATGACTCTTTGCTATTATACTGAATTAGTCTTTGCTTAGAAATTTTATCCTGCTCGTTTCTGACTAAACACACTTATGTACTGCAGAGATGAGTTTAATCATCCTTTCAAGACCATTCAATCATCTCAATTCAATCGCAGTCTTCGGAACATGGGCTCCTGATCTGACTACTTTAACAATTCATAGTCGTTCTGCAGTCAAGCTACTTTAAAATTATCAACAAGCTACTAAGAGACTCCATTGCTAGAAGCTTTAATATCTTAAACTCAGGAGTTTAGCAAGCATAGACTATTGCACTAATGTGTAAACATCTCTTTTCTCGGTAATTTCACAGCAGTATCATTTTGTAAAAACAGCAGGGGAAAGTGTTCACCTCTGAGAAACAGAAGCAAGACAGGCCTCTGTTCATTCCTCTCTGATAAGCACCAAACAGAAAAACTGACAAGATGATTTCCACTGTTTCTAAAAGTTTCCAATACTTCTAAGCTCTCAGGTATGAGTTCTTCGAGTTTTGACCTAGAGTTTACAATAGAAACTACAAACAGAGAGGTATCCTGTATGTCATCTGGAAAAAGTAGCCAGTTTCCTCTATAACCATGACTTGTCTCAGTGAAACACACACACACACACACACACACACACACACACACACACACACACACACACACACACACACACCCCAATCAAGGAAATGCTACTCAGAGATGCAGAAAAGTAACTCCAAGTCACACATACTGTTTCCACCATGGGGTAAGGAGGTATTCAAACTTGGCTAAATTCTATGTCTGATTTCCTTCTGAAGTACACACACTGTCCCTTCTTCAGTCTTGCATGTACTTGGGATATGAGGACAGTACATCTTGATGACTTGGCACAAGTTGAGCTTTGCAAAGGTCTGCATGTTCCGTCCAAGCACGTTATCTAAAGTTAATTTCCACTGTGACAGGAGTGGATGTTAAACCTTTAAGAGATGTTCACAGGTTGCACAGTTGATTAATGACTCAGTGTTGCACTGGGAGTGAGCTGTTTCAAAAGGAAGTCCCACTCTTCCTCTGTGACTGTACACAAAGATGTTCATGGCACATTCCTTGAAATCTCAACCCCCAGAACAATGAGCCAAATGCATTTTCTTTTTAAGTTACCCAGTCTTAACATATTCTGTTAAAACAACAGATATTAAGAGAGCTGATCTCTCTCTCTGTCTCTCTGTCTCTGTCTGTCTGTCTCTCTCTCTCTCTCTCTCTCTGTCTCTCTCTCTGTCTCTCTGTCTGTCTGTCTGTCTGTCTCTCTCTCTCTCTCTCTCACACACACACACACACACACACACTCAGACTATATTCATTTTCAAAATTTTAAAAATTTTACTTTTCAATTCCACTGAGCCAAGTCTATCAAAACAAAACAAAACAAAACAAAACATGATTTCTCATTTTCTAAGTGACATCAATGCTTGGTTTGGTTTTGTTCAAACCCTTCACTTCATAGATAAAGAAACTGAGTCCCAGAGGATATGCATGACCACATCACAAAGCGTGTCCTGTGACTGAGCCAAACCCGGAAACTGCGCTTTGCATTCTCCCAATCTGGCCTTGCAGGTGAACTCCAGGAGAAAGTGACTCTAGGAGGACACCCAGACGGCCACCTTGAGTTAGTTCCATAATGCACCCGATGGTTACAGGAATAACCTCCCATTCCATCTTCACTGAACATTTCAGTTTCTCTCAAAAATACTTTATAGAGAATATTCAAACATTATGCATATTTAAAAATTCTGTTTTTTAAAAATTGTTTTGGTTTTGGTAGTGGTGGGATTATTCCAGGCTCACTCACTAGCCAAGCCCCAGACTGTTTCTTAAAGAGGGTACATTAGAAGCAGCGTGGTTGTGGGACACGGTGCTCCTGCCTCACAGCCATCGCTCATTGGTCAGAGCAGCTGGGACGACTCAAGCACCCTGAGGCCTGTTGATGTCCTTCACAGGAGAGGGTCAGCAGATCTTCCTGAGACTCCAGTACTTCCTGAGCATCCCCTCTCCAGGTGAACACACTGATGCCCCGTGAGCATCGGACCCTGGGGACTGCGAGCTGCAGAGCACACATAGCGGCAGGTGAACCGAAGGAGCTCTGTGTATGCACCCGGGGGAAGCGCGGACAGCCAGAGATATTCTGTCTAATAACTGGGGAGCAATTTTCTTCTCACACTGTATAATTCCATTGGTTATACAATGATTTGTTTTATACTTTGAACTTACAAAGTAGGCAAGGCATTTTATATTGAAGAAATCACTAATAACACATCAATATGAAACTCCTATTAACAAATTGCAGCTGTGAGAAATTAACTACTGTGTTTTGGCTTCTCACAAAACTCAAAGGTGTTATGAAAATGTCAGAGCATTCCCATTCACATGGTTAACGTAATTTTGTTTTGTGGATTTTAAATTTTAATTTGCTCTTTAGAGACAGGGCCTCATATAGCATAAGTCATATGGCCAAGAGTGGGACTGCTGATTGTCTCTGCCTCTACCTTTCAAGTGCTGGAGTCACAAAAACATGCCACCAGGCCCAGCATAAATTTTAAAGTCATATTATACACTACACTCAGTGTATTTGTCTAAAACAGATGGCCTAATGCCACATACATACTCTAAAACTAAAGAATAATTACAGCTGGGTTTGCAGGACCAAACAGGAACCTAAGAACTCTATTAAGGCTTGTGACAAAATGACATATTTTATTTAAGGATTTCTGGTATCAAAAATAAAGCACACAAAACTCTTTTCAAATCAGTTACTGGATTTTTCCATTTAATGGCTCACAAGTGAACTAAAATCTTAAGGAGTTACTGCATTACAAATTATCTATTTTTTAAAATTTTGAATTAAATATTATATCATTCTTCCTCCTCCAACATCTCCCAATAGCTCCCAATTTTTATGCTTTTTCCTTTAGTTACTATTGTTACATATATATATATGTACGCATAAATACAAGCTGCTCAGTGTTGTTAGTCTGTATATGTTTTTAGGGTTCACCACTTGGCATTGGATAACCAATTAGTGGGCTCATTCCTGTGGAAGATTAATTAATTCTCTCTCTTAAGTTAGCCATTATAAATTACAACATTTCTCAAGACCGGCTGTGTTAATATACTTTTCTGAGGTAACAAAACCCCTAATTAAAATTCCTTATGCTTTTCCAGGACCTGATATTCTGGTGAAGCTTCAAGAGGCCGGAGCAGAATTAAAAATAGGAGTAAGTTTAGCAACATACTGACAGCATCATTCTTCAGGACCAAAACCTCATAAATGCAATCAAGGGAGGGTGAAATCGAGGGAGGGAGGTTGTTATTGCTTTGGGATGAGGGTACCAACTACCAAACCTTTCATAAATCAGCGGGGTCCACTGCTTACACTTGGCTGCTTTTATTAGGGTACTTAGTGCTCTAAAAACTACTACTATTTTAGCATACCTCTTCAAATCTTATTTAATTCTCCAGGTAATTAGAATCAAATACTACATTAAGTGTGGGGTGGAGGTATAATGAGATCAGCTAACACTACGGCAGTCGGTTTTATATGTATACAGCTAATAATCCTCAAAGCACACCTACAATTTTGGTTTCTCCCTACATTCCACCCATATGAAAGCAGGCTCAGTGCTTACAGGGTCAAACAGCTGCTGGAAGCTAGACTTGGACTTGCGAACAAAGTTGAAAAATCACTATTTTGTCCAGATGCCAAAAGCACTGAATCAAAGAGGAAAAGACAGAGTGAAGAGTTCTGAGGAGCCAGCAGAGGAACAATGGAGAGGAGGTGAGAACAGTGGTCTGCCTACACGGTACTCTGCAGAAAATGGCCTCCAAACCAACTGTTGTTTCTTCTAAGAACTCAATGTCTACTTCACCTCTTTCCATTTAAATACGAATCATATCTAACTGGATACTCAACTCGTGCATCATTATCTATTCCAAATATGGATCAACTTCTTTCCTCATACAAAATTCTATGGCAAATCCTGTGAATGCTACAAAGCGATTCCTATAGTTAAGCCATGAGAACCATGCTACCCACATGCACAAGCAAAGCCTTACGGCCCACATTGTGAGGGGGCCAGGGTGTAAAGGAGCAACCCCGTCTGTCAGGCACTGGCTGGAGACTTCGTTTGATCTACACAGCAGGATAATTTTTCCTTCACAGGTGATTCCACAGCCCAGAAACAACAGTGAGGCTGGGCAGTTGGATTCAGAACACGGGCTCCTAACCACAGTCCTTAAGAATGGTGAAATGTTCAGAGCACATAAGGAGCTTGCCAGCAAGGTTCGATGAACTGAGTTTCAACTCTGGGACCCGGACATAGAGAGAAATGACTCTAGAGAGTGGCTCTCTGAACTACACACACATGCACACATACACACGCATACACACGCACACATACACACACACACATAAATAAAATAACAAATATACAAAAAAGAAAGGAGGGAGGGAGGGAGGACAGGAATAGTGGAGACCTCTAAGAAAAGTCAGACTCGTTCACACATACTCACTGCACTTACACCTTCAGTTCTGACCACCATATCCTGTCACCTTAATCCTCCACTAGAGCAAAACCAGCAACACAGCAACCAAAATCAGGCCATGTTCTCAGGCGCGAGTCTAACACAACTCTGAGTACACATATTGTATTACATGTTAGCATTTTACTGCTGTATTTCAAAAATATTTTACAAGAGGTAGCAAGACATACTTGCTCATACACAATGCTTCTTGTTTATCTAACAGCCAATGGAGGGATATGCTGCATTGTGGAGCAATGTCATGACCTAACTAACAACTGGACTCTCAGAATCTGCATTTGCTCAGCACTTGCTCCTTATCTGACTTAATAAATATCGGTTTCTGTGTGACTACATTAAACCCTGAGGCAATAAGGGTTATAGTTCAACAGGTTATTAAACTAGTCTGAGCCTCTCGTCTGCCTGTGACCGCCCTGAATGGGGCTGCACCTGAAGTCGTGGCACCTGAGTCCTGCCCACTCCAGCCAGCTGCTTCCAGTAAAGGAGAGTAAAGTGGTTGCCGAAGAACAAACTTTATTTTGCCCTGAACATTCCGAGAATACAGTGAGTCATTAAAAATGTATTACCAGCACGGAAGCAGCTAAGCCAGCAGTTTCCTACCTTAGATACAGCGCGCTAAGCCCCAGGGAATGGAAACACAGGGACCAAGTCAGGGTTTAAGCAGTGGGTCGTTTGTTTCACACTTGTCTTTTACAAGATGCTCTCCTAAAACCCAAACACTGGGGAAGCCAGTGCAAGACCAGTTTATGATTTAAACAAAAGCACAACAACAGTAGCCTAAAGGCAGAGGCAGGAAGATCACAAGTTCAAAGCCAGCCTGGGCTATCTACTAAGACAACTGTCTCACAGAAAACCAAACCAAAAGCTCAGTATACAAACTCGTGTGTTCCCCCAACTGTGATGCTAAGGGATGCTCGCACTTCTTAAAGAGCAGAGGGGAGAAAAGCAGAAGAACCACAGACACGGGGAACAACCATCTAGAAAGGGTTTTGTTTTTAAAACTTTTTCTTCTTGAGCCCCATCTTTTAAAAAAATCTCTTGACTTCTCAGATCACTGCCGTGTGAAATGGCAATGTTACAGACTTGTATTAAGGGAAAGCTCTTGACAATCAAGGGCAAACTCGCCTCAGATATCTTAAAGCAAACAAGGTTGCTGGATTGCTGGGAAGTCTTCTCACACCAACTCCAGCCTGTCGGGAGTCGGGATATCTGAACTTGTGATTGGGTTTTCAGAGGCCCAGATATCAAAGGGATATTAACAATGAGGGAACAGAAATGCCGACAAGTGACTTGGCAAGAGCTCTGTGACTTGTTACCCAGCTCTGCTTTACAAGGACCCTTGTTTCCTTGTGGGACAGACGGATTTCCCACAGTACTGCACTGGCTTGTGCTCTGGTATGCTTGTGCAATTAAAATTCTCTTTATAACCAGATTATAGAAGATAGTGACTATCATTTCTTTTGAAAGTCCTTACTGGCCTGTGTAGTTCTGAGGCCTTTGAAATCTCAAATAAATACTGAAATAAAGAAGGGAATACATGTATGATAGATAGATCTTGGTAAAATGGCAAAAATCAAATATTCAATATTTTAAAAGGTTCAAAAAATTTGTTATGTTTTTCTAGAAAGAATCTAAAGATCAGCTGTTCCCAGGCCAGCACCTTACAGAACATAGCTGACGTGGTGTTAGGAAGCCAGAGCAAGGGCTACCCTTAGGGAATGCTTGACATCAACTATGCACAAAAGTAAGAGAAGAAATGGATCTGAGACAAAACAAAAATGCTGGATCTAAAAATCCGTAGCATTCTAAAGTATATACTATTTATGCTTAATATTCAATTACAGAACTAACTACAGTTCAACCATAAACCATGTGGTAGCAGAGAAAATACCAGTATAAATGCTATCTAAGCTTTGCATTGCCAAGGTCATAAGCACACTGGAGGGTGTGGAGTTATGCTGTCTTTAACCACCACACCACTGGGCCTGGAAATGTATGCTCGGGACATTTTCCACTTGTCCGTCCAGATCCTCAGTCAGAGGCTGCAGTCAGCCCTGGGCCTGTGCAGGGAGTGGCCTTTGTGACTTCACCACAGGACTCCCTTACCTTGCATCTTTCACATGGATTTGCTGGGAGGAGACAATGGCTGCATCCAGAGCGCTAGGGTGAGATGCTTACTTGCCCAGCTCTCAGTCAGATCCCATTTAGTTGCTGAGATCCACTGGAGTGCAGAGCTCCCGTCTGACAGCCCCTCTGCTCCAGCCGATCTCTGACAGCTCTCGTTTGACCCTGAGAAGCCCCACTAGCTCTCTGCTCTGGCCAGTCCCTACTCCTGCTACCTGCAGCTCTGTCAGCTTCTCTAACTCTGCCCATACCTTTGCGACTCAGCCCTTATTCTGCTTCTTCCCCACAGATATCCGTACCTGTGTCCAGCTAGGATCAAGGAGTGAGTGGTAGGTACTCCAGAAGCCCCCGTGCTTCACATTTGCCGTTCTAGAACATTTCCCTGGCACAGCGCACAGCGATGGGACTGTGGTGACTTGTGATTTTGACATCATACTCTAGAAAGCTTTGCTTGACACTGTACTGCAGGGGTGTAGACCTATGCTTCATTGTAAGAGACTTTGGATTTGGGGTTTTATATTTGGGTCTATGATTTTTTTTTTTTTGAGCTACTTAAGAGTCTAAATTGATCCCTGTAATGCAAATATTTAATTATCATAGCAAACACTTTTTCCTCACGGAATGGTGCTGGCATTATTGTTACAAATCAATTTATGCCAAGAGTTCACCTCTGGGCCCTGAACTCTGTTCCACCCATCATGAAGCCTATCCCAGGGCTGCATCACACTGTCTAGAACAGAAACTTTATACCTTTTTCACTCAGGAAAGGCAAGCCTTCCGGTTTCATATTTTTCAGCAATGATCTTGGCTGGGACTCAGGAGACAGCTCAGTTGGCAACCTGCTCACCATGCAAGCATGAAAAGCTGGGTTGGGTTCCTAGCACACATGTAAAATAACCGGCTATGGCAGCGCATGCCTGTAATTCCAGCACTTGAGAGGTGGAGGTGGGGGCCAGATCTCTGAGGTTTGCTCGCCAACAAACCTAGCTTGAAGTGAGTTCCAGGTTCAGAGAAAGCTAAGATGGGAAATAAATGAGGCAGATGCCCAGTGTTGACCTCTGGCCTACACACACACACACACACACACACACACACACACACACACACACACTGACATTGTCTTGGCTAATTTCAGTACTTCACGCTACCATATCAAACGTAGAACACGCTTGTCAGTTCCTGCAAATATAGCCTCTGGGAGTTTAACAGGGAATGCACTCAGTCTATTTACCCCATTGGAACATCAAGTGTTCTAGTGCACGAATAGTGTCTCCACTTCAACCAAACCCTGCCAGATCTGTCTTCTAACTACCTGTCTGCGATCATCTCCTACAATGGTCACTCATGCAGACTTCACCCTAACCACGTAACTCTCCGTATGCACCCCAGAACCTTCCACGCCAGTCCTACCTTCTTCCTGGAATGTTTCCCTCCACCACCTCCAGGGCTCATTCGTTCTCATCCCCAACCCTGCTCCACTTGCATCATCTTCCCTATGAGAGAGACCTTGGCCACCTTCCTTGAAATCCTATCGACTGCTCACAACATCCATCACTCATTCTTCCTATAGCACTTACGGTCTTCATGCAACAGATGCTTACTGCAGAGTTCCTTCGCCTGCTAAAATGTCTGTTTGGGTCAAGGCTGCATCTAAAAGGACTACATGTATAGTATGTGTGTAGTAGAGCATAGTATGGTATAGCAAAGTATATAGTAGTATGTAGAAAATGCAACAGAATACTCTTTGAGTAAATATATGAATAGCTTTGAAAGGCAGTGCATACCCAACAGTAGTCACAAAGTCAGGCATTCTTAGAGGTTGAACTTATTTCTTTCATTTGTTTAATAAATATTAATGACTTCTCTGTCAGGCACTGCAACAGACATATAGAATGTTCAAAGTGGACAGGGCACTAATCATATAGACCATACCTACTCATTTTCTATCTCTCCTCATACTTGGCATAGAAAGTAAAAGCCTATAATATAATACTTGTTATAACAAATGCAATAAGGACAAGGGAATAAGGATATGGGATAAAGTTTAGGTAAAAGAGGTAAGGAACCCACCTTCAACTAGGAGAGACAGTTAAGGTCTCTCTCTAAGACAATATCAGAACCAGGACAAGGAGAAGCCAATCATGTAGAGCCCTAGGAGAAAAATATTCCAGGGAGATAAAAAGTATAGAGCTATGACGGGGAAGATGGAGTTTGGCAAGTTCAAGAAACAAAAGGGCACCACGACCTGAAGCTGGGCAAGAATGGTACATACATTAGAAGGGATCCTGTCTCCACTGTGGCGCTTAGACTGACGCTGACACTATTAGAACATCCAATCCTTCCTAGATCGCCCTTACTTATTTTTCTCAGTAGGGGTCAACAGCACAGATAAGCAGTGTCTTTGACAAACTGTTTAAAGTCTGTGCACGTAGAGAGGGCTGTGCCCTTCTCAGAACATGGTTTCCATTGGTTAGGAAATGTGTTCCACACGACAGCACCTGTAGCTCGGCCCCAATCCTGCAGCGCCTGCTGCACGGCAAGACACAGCCTTAGGAGAGCAAACGAGACAGCTCTGACAAGCAGATCAGTTCTGGGAGGGTTCTCTCTCATGTGCCAGACTGTGGAAAGCAAATGCGTATGGACTTGCATGCCCTGCAACGATCACCACTGGGCAGTAGCCACAAGTCACTCTCGATGGAGCAAAGGGGGTCTGGATATTCCTTACTGGAGAAGATGGTGTGTTGATAAGCTGGCTGGGACGGAGCGGCCATGAACACAGACATCCTTCTATAGTGAGAAAAGCCTGTGGGTGCCAGCACGTGTTAATAACACTGACTGCCAGTCTACCTGAAGACATACGTATTAGGACAGAACTTTCTTTCATGTGTTTGCCTAGAGAGCCTCACACAACTCAGACATTATTTAATGTTGAACCTCACTTTTTTTTCTGTAAGACAGCATTTTCAAGTTTAATCCAACAGAATTCATCATTCACATTGGTTTGTTGCTTTATCTTCCCCTTTATGAGACATAAGCAGTGGCTCTGTGATCTCCTGACTTCTACAGGGGTGGCATCTGAGTGGCACACCAACATGAACACCAATGAAATTAATAAGCCAAGAAAAAGATCTGAAACAGACATCCAGCCTGAAAGGACGCCGTCCAGTGATGGCGGAGCGCCACCTGGGGCTCACTGCGGTTACTACATGCCACCAAAGCTGGGTCACAGGCCCACTCTACAGGCTCACCAACTTAGTCCTGCGATTTTGAGCTAAATCACAGCAAATCTGCAAAGGGTCTAGTCAAGCAGCACCACGTGAATCATAAACTTTTGTTGAAAAAAACGGTATGTTTCTATCTTCTAAAAGTTGAAGATTTAAAAACAAAGCTAAAGTGTCATTCAGTATACAGCTACAGGAGAGCTGCACAGCCATTCCCTAGAACTAAAGAAAATAAAAGCAAAAAGTTAAACATTGACACCTTGACTATGGCACTTCAGAAATTATACAGAGCTGTAAATTTGAAAAAATAAGGGGTTGGGGATTTAGCTCAGTGGTAGAGCGCTTGCCTAGCAAGCGCAAGGCCCTGGGTTTGGTCCCCAGCTCCGAAAAAAAGAAAAGAAAAGAAAAAAAAAAAAGGAAGAAATAAAAATAAAAATGAAAACCCAACCTGGGCTACACTGTGGAGCTCTATCACCTTGAGGGTTCACACAATCAGGGCATCGTTACACAAAGAACTGCAAACACGGGTACGTGCTCGACAGCAGACAGACAGGAACTCTGAGGAGCACCGGGCTACCCTCCCGTTCCAATCCATACGGTAAAAAGGCTGTCACTTGGCTCTAATACACCATCTTCAGGCTAGGCCAGGCCACCACTGTCTGATCCCTCACATTAAAAAACGGACCTAATCTGAATTTTTTTCCGTCATTTCCCTAGGTTATTCTCAAGCAAGTTTGAAGCCTTGTTTTTTTAGTCACTGGTAAATTATCAGACTCAACCTACTGTCATGGAGGGTGAATAATGGTCAACTCTCCCCCTAACACCTAAATTATATGAGAGGAACAAATGCAAAAATAAAGGTTCTATTAGGTACCTCAAGAATAACTTCCTCGTGGTATAAAGATTTAGTGTGTGTGTGTGTATGTGTGTGTATGTGTGTATGTGTGTGTGTATGTGTATGTGTGTATGTGTGTATGTGTGTGTGTATATGTGTGTGTATGTGTGTGTGTATGTGTATGTATGTGTGTGTATGTATGTGTGTATGTGTGTATGTGTGTGTATGTGTGTGTATGTATGTGTGTATGTGTGTATGTATGTGTGTGTGTATAAAATCTGTTTTCAGTTTTGTATTCATTTCATCAAGTTCCTCGAAAGGTCTCTAAAACTACATAACATTTAATTAAACCTCTTTTGAAGATGCAGATTTTAAAATTTGTCCTCAGCTACAATACACAGAGACAGTAATTAGTGCTCCATGAGCCAGGAGTCAGGATGCACAGAGAAGTCCCCAATGCCTGTGGTCGGAAATGGCACAACTCCACCAGCACTGCCCCCTGGAAGCCTCAGGCCTAGAAAGGGCAGAGGGATCATGGAGAGGGCAGGGGTGACTGGCAGGGCCAGAGACGGCTACTTCCTTCTCAGATTTACTTCTCAGTTTTCCCTCCTGGGTTTTGGTGCCTCTCTCTCTCCCCTCTTCATACATTAAAGAATGAAGAGGAATAGAGAGGGGGACAAGCCAGGAAAGAAAGATAATAACACCATGGAAGTGGGTGCTTGCTGGTATGGCGATAACGCTTTTTAAAAATTGGAATATGGGTTGGGGATTTAGCT
The DNA here is from genome assembly GCF_011064425.1 of Rattus rattus. NCBI lineage: Eukaryota > Metazoa > Chordata > Mammalia > Rodentia > Muridae > Rattus > Rattus rattus. The sequence goes on along the minus strand of NC_046163.1, from coordinate 43,539,740 downwards.
CAGTGGTAGAGCGCTTGCCTAGGAAGCACAAAGCCCTGGGTTCGGGTCCCCAGCTCCAAAAAAAAAAAAAAAAAAAAAAAAAAATTGGAATATAATTGCATAACTCTGCCCCCCCCCCCGCTAATCCCTTCCATATCATACCCTGCAAATTCGTGGCCCTTTTTTTTAATCATTATTATACACATACACACATACACACATATATACATACATACAAATAAATATACATGTGCACACACAATCTGCTGAGTCCACTTAGTGTTGCTTGAATGTACTTTTACTTATTTATGTATTTTTATTTATTTATTTTCTAGGGTTGACTGAAGCTTCTAACTCCTTCCCGTCATTGAGGGGACTCAGTGCAGGGTCAGCTGAGTACACACAGGGAGGTGTACACAGCCAGTGGAACGGTAAACAGCAAGAACGCTACAATGAGGCATACTGCCGTAAAGCATGTCTCAGCTTATCTTTAAATTTAGACTAGATTAGAAGATCATGAACATGTTTTTAAAAAATATCAACCAAATATATGAATTATAGTTTCACATACACCACCACCACCACCACCACCACAACAACAACAACAGAAAAAAAAGGAACCTCTATTATTACCCTCAATGTGTACAAGTATCAATACACTTCTGAGGTTTTTATTTAGGTTTATTTTAGGTATATCTATAGTTTGCCTACATGATGTATGTCTGTGTAGCACATGCAGTGCCTGTGGAGACCAGAAGAGGGCGTCAGATCACAAAGAACTGGAATTACAGATGGCTGTCAGCTGCCCTGTGGTGCTGGGAAATGAACCCAAAGGGCAGTCAGTGCTCTTAACAGATAGCCATCTCTCTGACCCCCTACCCCCCGCATACTTTTTTATCGGCCTACTGCTGTTCACAATTTAGAGCTCAGGTCTACTATGTGTTAGGTGACAATCTCTGTTTCAGAATCATCAGAATTAAAAAACCCAGTGTCTTCCAGTCCTGAAGCACTACCATGCTATGACACACTGGGTCTAACTTCTCTGAGTCGGGCACCTCTTCACGTCAACCACCATCCTGTTCCTCACTATGGATTCTGTCTGATTGGCTGTATCCTAGAGCACTAACTCAACCTTCCCAATGCCACAATCCTTTAACACAGCTCCTCATGTTGTGCTGATCCCCAACCATAAAATTATTTCTATTGCTACTTCGTAACTGTAATTTTGCCACTGTTATTAACTGTAATGTAACTATTATGAGACAGAGGTTTGCCAAAGGGGTCAGGACCCACAGGTTGAGAACCACTGTCCTAGATGACCCCTCTCACCTATCCTATAAATTCTTTTAATTTCAATGTTTTTACTTTTTCATATATATAATAATATATTTATAATTATATTATCTTCCTCTTCCCTCTCCTCCCTCCAAACTGTCCTGTATATCATCCCTTGCTCTCTTTCAAGGCATCTTTTTCTTTAATTAGTGTTATGTGTGTATGTCCTTATGCATACACACACAACCTGCTCAGTCCATATGTTTCTACCCCAGGATCTTTTACACAGACGATTCTCTCTGACCAGCCCATTCTCCTTCAAAGGAATGGGGAGGGGCCCCCTTGACTACCCAATACCAGCCCTTTTATGTTCCTCACTCCAGCGCCTTACAAGGTGTTTCCTTTCTCATGGTTAGCAATACCTGACATCATGTCACATCCCTTCTCCCCCTAAAACTGTATAGCTCCCAAACTCAGCCGTTTCGGTTCCTTGGGGGTGGGAAGGTTGTCTAGAACACTGAGTAGCACACAGCAGAACTTTAACAGTGCCTGGGCATGGATGGAGTCAGACTCCTCTCAGAATAAACATTTTCTGCTTTTGATCTAGAATTTTAGTTTTTTCCCAGTACCAGGTAGGCCCGACGAGAAATCGGTCTCTGCCCTGTTTTCTAGCAAATGGATGGGCAGAGAGAGTGCACTTGTTCTCTTCTCTTCTCAACTCTCTTCGCAGCATTCTTTAGCTGTCCGCCCTCTCTGCTCTCCAGCAGTGCAGGATTACCGTCTCTGTGCGTGTAACAGCACCCTCCAGAGACACTGTGGATTACCAAACACTCTTAACTGCCACAAAGGGGGAAAACTACAAAATTCCAAGGACGATCCTTATTTGCGAAACGTCTGCTGCTTTGTAACGTTTTTGTCAGGCACTACGATGAAAACAGATGGAGAAAGAGAAAGGGAGCAGGATGGGCAGGAGCTGGGGCTGCTGCTTTAGAACGGTGGACAGGACCGGCCTCAGAAAAAAAGGTATGTTTGTCCAGAGAGAGAGATTTTAGACAGACAGACAGACAGACAGATGATAGATAGATAGATGATAAACAAAATACTTTCTAATAGACACAAAGTCTTTACTTTTATGCTTACTCATAACTCATAAATAAAAAAGGACTCAATGAGAAAGACGGACGTTGATAGGAAGAGAGAAGTCAAGTCTGTTAAGCACTTCCCTATTCTGGTAACAAGGCTGAACTCTAGCACTGATCCGCAACAATGGGGTGTCCTGCTGTCTCTAGATGCCTTCTGGTAAACTTAGGGATTGATGCTGTCATTAAAATGCCCAAGTTTCACTCTGGATTTACATATATTCATATGTTAGAGAAAGTATAAAGCTCACTGAACAAAAGTAACAGGGAAAGCTGTAACACTAGCTGACCGTTATTTCTAATTAGCGGTTCTTGGGTAGGGGATTTAGTAGTAAAGTGCTGGGTTTGGTCTTGATCATTGGGAAAAAAAAAACAAACAAAAATTAACATTATCGGGGTTGGAGATTTAGCTCAGTGGTAGAGCGTTTGCCTAGCAAGAGCAAGGCCCTGGGTTCCATCCCCAGCTCCGAAAAAAAGAAAAAAAAATTAACATTATCTCATAGTGATTACTTTCTCCTCTGTGTTCCTCAATTTCTGAAACTTTTCTTAATGCTCGTCAATAACAAAACAGTAGAAGCATGTGCCTAATAGCCATGGGTCATTAAACAAACATCTCATGCTGGATGTGGATACTTCCGTTTATGATGGGAGAGAGCACCAAGGCTCCCTACACAACACAGGCTCTTGTCATTCCTCTTGGTTGGTCACCAGAATTAGTCGATAAGGCTCTATTGCTGAGACACTACACACCTTGGGTGCAAGATACGGAGAAATCAAACCGCAACTTCTTCCCTGCTGACCAGCTTTCATGCTGCCCGAGGATGCAATGCCGGCTGTTGGGGAAGAGAAGGCATCAATGACCATCAATCCCCACAGGATGACCCCACGAACTCCAATACCAACCTGCAGGAAAGACGTGCTCATCACTGCAACAACAGCCCAACCGTGAGGGGGAAAACCAAGCACTCGGCTCAGTTTCCAGGCTTCCCTACCCGAGAAGGGAGGAGTTCATGCCTGGTACTGTAAACCCAGTTAAGCTACCATGGCTGGGGTTGGGGATTTAGCTCAGTGGTAGAGCACCTGCCTAGCAAGCACAAGGCCCTGGGTTCAGTCCCCAGCTCTGGAAAAAAAAACAAAAAACAAAGATACCATGGCTAAGGAGGGTTAACAACCAAGTGGGGAACTTATCACTGTTGCATAGCTAAACTGACAGGGCCAAGTTGTCTTCCAAATACTTAATTTTATATACACGACAAATTGTACTTTCATTCTCAATCAGAGAAATATTTCTCATAATGAACACTGATGAATGCAGACATGTATGACTGTTCAAGACACTGAGAAGACATGCTCCACCCTAACTCCTACCCCCTTTCCTGAGGAGTAAAGGCTGACTGAAGAGGGGCAGAGAGAATGTAAAAGCCCCAGTGCAGTGAGAAGTGCTATAGAACACTGTGTCACCAACGTGACTCGATCAGTGGAATCATAGTCTCGCGTCAAAATGGGTTTGAACAAGACCGGGTCAAATGGCAATCATAGATGAGGTAGGGACCCACGTGGCACTCCTCCTCCCTGCTGAACTGATGTCTCCTGATGGATGGATTCTGGGGGAGAGCTAGATGTTGCCTTCAGTTGTTTACCCACTCATGAGCCCACCAAGCTCTAATGGATGGTTACAAATCCCTAGTCACATAGATGGCTCCTCCTGTTCAACTCAGTGGGTCACGAAACAAAATAAAAATACATAAATGAAAAAGAGGGAGTAGGGAGTCTAGTAATTGTGTTAGGAGGGAGATAAGAGAAGGTGAACATGACAATAAACAGAAAGTAATATACATATATATGAAATTAACAAATAAAAGATGAACAGCAGTAATAACAACTAAGAATAATGTTTACAGAATGTAAAGCACTAAGGTAAGCATCATATCATTAAATTATAACAAGATCGCTATGACGAGGCTACAAACAACACTGGATTCCTTTTTTGGTGTTTGTTAAACTAAGACTCATAAGACTTACACTATGAGCCCCTTAAAGAAAGCGATCTGATGCTTTCTGCGTTTAAGAAGTTAGTGTGATGTTTCTATCTCAGATGTATACTATGCTGCGAGGATTCAACAGAAGAGTAGAGCATTCAGGAAAGGCGGTATAAGAGCCTCTGAGAATACCGCACCTCCACACCCATGGAGGTTACTATGGAAACTAAAAAAGGCCAGAAAAGGACAGCCAAATTACAAAACAGCACTTACGAAGAGAAAAATTAGGAATCTCTGGTCTCCAAAAAGAGAATATTTTCCAAGAAAGTTCAACAGTAAAGGTTACAGATCAGAAAAAAAAAAAATGGCACTGATGAACCAAATTAATATGGTTCAAGTTTCAAGGTAGAGTCAAGGGGAAACAATTTAAATATCAAACAGATAAAACGTATGAGACACATTATGCTAATACATCTAAAATAAAATCTAAAATTCTTTCCAAGCTCCATATATTTCAGTGCCTTGGCCACTTTCTCCAGTCCTCTATCCCCCCCAGATTCTGATTAACCTCTGCACTCACCTTGCCTCACAGAATCTGGAGCCACCTGAGAGCTCTTCTATTACTAATATTTCAGTCTGAAACCATCTGAGATGACCTGAACTGCTCGTCATGTCATATCCTCAAACCACTTTATTTCCTCTCTCTCTCTCTCTCTCTCTCTCTCTCTCTCTCTCTCTCTCTCTCTCTCTCTCTCTGTCTGTCTCTCTCTTTCTCTCTGTCTCTCTCTCTCTGTCTCTCTCTCTCTGTTGTGTGTGGTGTGTGTGTGTGTGTGTGTGTGTGTGTGTGTGTGTGTGTGCAAGCGCGCGTGCGCAACGGGACATCTAGCCTCCTCTCCTTTCAAAACATTTCACTGCTTCTCAGAAAGGACTGACGGCAAATGAGAAAGATCTAGATGGGGATGGGGACTGAGATTTTTACTTAACTGTTTTTAGGCCTTTTTTAAAAAAAAATTCAGTTTTTCCAACGAACAGTAAGAGCACCGTCTCTAAGTCTGCATGCCCGGAGAAATTCACTCTTCCTGCACTAAGACCAAGTTTTGATTTTGATGAATCATGAATCACAGTAAGAAATATACTTGCATAATAATTAGCATACAACACATGCACATAACGCACACACAGAACAGATCAAATGCCGGCTAACTTCATGTAACAAATGGATACAACAGATGGAGCAAGTGAAATTAAGAGCAAATGCAGATGAAAGGTCACTTCCACACTTCCTTCTTTAAAGTATAAATACAAGGCTACAGAACGGATAAAGTCTTCATAGGAGGGGATGGAAGGCAAAGTTAGAGCAGAGACTGGAGGGAGGGCCATTCAGAGCCTGCTCCACATGAGGCCCATACATATACAGCCACTAAACTAGATAAGAAACTAAGAAGCGCAGGCTGACAGGAACCGGGTGTAGACACAGCCAGAATACGGCAAATACATAGGTGAATGCTAGCAGCAAACCACTGAACTGAGAACGGGACCCCCGTTGGAGGAATTAGAGAGAGGAGTGAAGAAGCTGAAGGGGCTTGCAACCCCATAAGAACAACAATACCAACCAACCAGAGTTTCCAGGGACTAAACCACTACCCAAAGACTATACATGGACTGACCCATGGTTCCAGCTACATATGTAGTAGAGGATGGTCTTGTTGGACACTAATGAAAGGAGAAGTTCTTGGTCCTGCCAAGGTTGGGACCACAGTGTAAGGGACTGTCCGGGGGTGGGGGCCGTAAGGAGGGGTGGATGGGGAAAGGAACACCCTTACAGAAGACGGGGAGGGGAGGGGATGGTGGCTTATGGACAGGAAACCAGGAAAGAGAATAACATTTGAAATGTAAATAAAGAAATATCCAATGAAAAAGAATAACGGATAAAATCATTGATTATTTGGAATCCAATACTGAATACATTGCCTCTTAGATTCTGTCAAGTGCCTAGAAAGGAGAAAAAAGGAAGAAGAGAGATAGGGTTTGTGAAGTAAAGGTTTGAAAAGGTCTCTACAGGAAAAAAGGACCAGATTGGGTAACAAAAAGAACTGCTGAACATTGGTGAGAAAGCCTGGTATGTAGGGATGTCTCTTGCTAAGTTACAGCTATACCCATCTGAAGGCAACATTTTGCTATGTCCCACCCACCATTCACAAGTGCTGGGACGACTAAAGATGAGTTCACTAGAACTCTGTGCACTGGAGAAATGGGTGCGTTAAAATCTAAAGGTTTATTAAAATACAAATTATCAAGCCCCATTCCTAATCAGTCATAATTTATGGTGGTGGTGGTGAATTCTAGAAGCTCTCCAAGTAATCCTGAAAGACATACCTGCTAAAACACAGAGATCTGGAAAGTATGCAATGGACTAGAAGCTGAGCCAGCAGACATCTATTACTAAGCGGTCCTGGTAGGAGATGCTAGGCAGAACTCCGCCGCCTGGGAGAACACACTCCAATATTCAGGTTAGTGATGATACAGCATCACGTCGAAATGGGCCTGCAAGCTTGAAAACTGAAAAAGAGGAACAATGCACACTTATAAACTGTTTATTCGAAATAATGTCTCATCGGGTTTTCTTAGATTCCAAATTACTTTCTGTTACTCTATCTAGCTTGAGGTCTTAGGAGCGCTAAAATGGAAATTAGGGAGCTGCAAGAAAAGGGGAGAGCAGAGACAGAAGGAACTCCTCCTAGCGAGATAAAGGAGGTGAAGAAAAGCAGGATGTCTTTTACATTCAGTAACCAGGGTCACGGAGCCTTTCGTAGGGCCTCCGGTAACACTCACCATAGTTTGTGGATCTCAGCACAGGAAATAGGTAACTGTACACAGGAAGACCACAACACAGCCAATGATCCGGTTACTCTGGCAACGCAAGCCCCGCCTTTCTCCAGCGTTTCCCGAGACTCCGCCTCTAAGATGCTTCGTCTCCATTGGTTGGGAGTAATCAGGCCCCGCCCAGTCACTCAGAGATCCACCCATTGCCTCGTCGCCTGGGGCAACGAGACGCCACCTTCTCCCTTCCAACGTGTTCACTTCCGTCTGGTTGGTAGTGACCCGGAAGTTTAAGCTTCTATATGGCTTGCTTTATATATTGGTACTTTTTTAAAAAAGTAGATAACTTCCACTTTTCACTTTCTGAGCCGATGCGTAGTAGACCCTGTGTTTCTCCATTTTACACACAGCACAAAGTGTTGATTGGTCCTTCGGAAGAGCACTCCGGAAATGAAACCCTGAGTAATAGGAAGTGATTAGATTGAGCTAGGTGTCCGGAAGGCTTGGGCGGGTTGGCATTCGAATGCCAGAGGCGTTTACAAGTTAGCCGGCTTCTGAGTGAGTGAAGAACCTGAGCGGTGAACATTGAAATAAGGATATCAGAGGTAAATCCTGGAGCCGGCCCGTGTGCCAGACGCGGTGGGAAGAGGGCAGTCTGGGTTGGAGCTCAGAGGCCATTGGTTTTTGGATTTAAAGGTTGTTCTGGGAAGAGGCTTCTGACAGGGACAAACTTGAGCTCATACTTCTCGGGAATGAGGCTGACAGTCTTAATGCTTCCACCCCCTCTCCTTTTAAACTCGGCACCCATGCATCCCCACACACCTTCACCCGGTGTTTCTTAGACAGGGACCCTCGCCGTTCGGCATCGCATGGTCCCGGCGAAGTTTCTGACTTAAATCTGTTTGCCATTGGATAGTTTCAGGATGCATTCCCAGGACAAGGATTTGTGATGTTCAGGAAGTTAGACCGTGTATATCTGAGAGCAGTCAGCTTTTAGGACGTGTGGTCACCTATTCTATAGTCTAGACTCCAGAGAGCACTTAAACCTGTGCCTGGTTTCCCAGTATTTAACAGGTATACGTCACTGCCTGTCAAAAGGAGATAATGAGGAACGTGGGTACTACAGGCAGGAATAATTAAAACATAACTTTTAAAGTAGAAGCATTTGCTGAATATATTGTTATTGCTTTGATTCTTTCCTATGTATACATTTCTAGGTCTTCGGTGAAAGTCTTGGATTGTATTTTCATTAGTTATGGAAAAAATGACTACTCTTAAAAGTTTTGAAAGCAAAGGTGAGTGTTTCTGCTTTGATAATAGTTCGCTTGGGTTTTTGTTTGTTTGATTGGTTGCCTGTTTTGTTTTTTGGGGGGGAGGGCTGTTTTTTGATTGTTGTTTTTTGGGTTTATTTTTGGGAGCGGGAGGGCGGGATTTGAGACAGGGTTTCTCTGTGTTGCACTGACTGTCTGAGAACTCACTGGGCTTGAACTCAAAGAGATCCGCCTTGATTATCTAGTAAGGCAGGTAATACAACGGTTTATTTTATTTTTACTGTAATGTAACTATTGTCAGTGGAAAAAATGTTTGTGCTACATGGATCGAAAAAAAAAAGAATACCTATGTTTGATGTTGTCACTTGTCTGCATCCTTTAACTGCCTCGGAAGAGAAATGTGATTTTTCGTATAGCAACAGAACTGTCTCTCGAGCGTGTGAGTAGCACTGACATCCCATAGGAGGGCAGACCATTACCACTAGGGCTCATCCCAAACCTAAAATAAGCAATTTAATTAAAAATTAAAATTGTAGACTTCTACATTAGAAATATAGCTGTGACAGTTTAGCAAACAGATAGTAAGGTCTGGGACATTTAAATAATAAGGATCTGGTGAAAATGTTTCTATGAGCAAGTGAATTTGGAAATGCTGGGTTGGATTGGTTACACAAGCATTTCCCAGTGCTGTTAGAAAACCAGTAAATACTGTGAAACACTGGAGGCTAAGTGTGCACACACATTTGACCAAGCAACTGTTTATCCAGAGCCTATAGAGCAGAGGTTCTCAATATGTGGGTCGTCAACCCCACATATCAGACATTTGCATTACATTTATACATAACAGTAGCAAAAATACAGCTATGAAGTAGCAACAAAATGTGGTGTTGGGTGACTACAACATGGGAAACTTGGGTGACCACAACACGGGGAACTGTATAAGAGAGTCTCAGATTTGGAAGGTTGAGGACCGCTGGACTAGAGGAAAGGTCTGGGTCTCGCCTTCATAAAGGTTAATATGATTGTCTCTAGCATGTTCCTCTAATGTAATAGCTAAACTTGACTAGATGATAATTGTGATTTTTAAAAGACACTAAAGGTGGGCCTCGTGGCACAGGCTTGTAACCAGCTACTTGGGAGACTGAGGCAGGAGGATCACAAATTCATACCCTGTTTGGGATACTACAGAGTCAGTTCAAGGCATGGGCAACCTAGTGAGATCCTGTCTCAAACTAGAACTGTAAAATGGGGGCTGTGAGAAAGCTTTGCGTTGGACGGCTTGCTTGCCCATGCTAGGGCCTAGCTTCAATCCCCGCTGCCCGCTACCATGTGTGCCAGAAGAATATTGTCTTAAAATTTACCAAGTGACATCTCGGTTTACCCGTCGATTGTTTAATTTACATATGTTGCCGAGAGTCTGTCAGACTATAAAAGGAGCTATGACTTAATGATTTAGTGTAGAAGGGAAAGCCAAGCTGTTTTAAGTTTGTCACTAAAGGTTTAAATGAAGTTTCGGCATGTGTTCACAGAGTAATAAACTCATGATCATTAAACATTTACTTTTCTTCTTCATGCCATGCACACTTCCTTAGCTGTAAAATGAGCTGGTAAAACGATCTGTAACTAAAGTGGCTTCTCGTAGTCCAGTATGGAAGAGAGTCAGGTTATCCTGAAGGCTATAGTACTTACAGTCTTCTCCCAGCTCCCACTGGTAGAAGGATGGTGAAGCTCACGGCAGGACTAAGGTTATACCACAACCGGCCGCTGAAACTGGGTATTATTTTGGCTCCTGAGTTTGATGTTCTGCCTGTGCCCAGTCACGTGACTTACAAGTACTTCTGCTCATACATTTGCCCTGTCACTAGTAAGGGAAGTGTCTGTTCAGTGATGGCCTCTAATCATGCTCTTCTTCCAGAACCTAAAACAAAAATTGGTGAATTGTGACCCTCAGACCCCTTGAAAAAGTTTGCAGTCAGTTTGACGATTATAACAGTAACGGAATCCATGTAAATCAGGTGTTACCCTGAATAAAATAGATTCCGGTGTTTTTTATTACTTACTTAACCAAAAATGTATTGCCATTAAAAGAAAAAAAAATGTTTTTGTCTTCTCATGTAAGTGACTGGAAACTTTCTTCAGTTATACTTCATCATTCCAGAAACCTAAAATATTTTCCCTCAGGCCTTTTACCAAAACTGTTCGCCAACCCCTGTGTAGAATATAGACAGTGACCTTGCTGGGTCTTCACCTTTCATCAGTCCAAGGAAAAGCCACAAACCCTCGATGTGTTTTAACTGACTAGTGCATGATGACAGGTGGGAAGAGAGGAACAGTACAGGGATGCTGGTGGCTCCCTCAGGAAATGGAGAACCAAGATTGGTGGTTTGCTTTGCTCAGCATTACCCATCATACATACATACGTGCATACATGCATGCATACATACATACATACATTCATTATTCATAATTACAGAGCTGGCACCAGAGGTTTTTATCTTCTCACTTAAAGGATGTAATTGTTCATGAATGTGCCCTGCATTGCCTAGTGCATATGTAATAAAGGTTTCTGTGTGTCACAGGGAAGAGGGGAATCATGAAAGGTAAGAAAACACAAAGCCCCAGCTCTGCCTGCTTCCCACGGTAGCAGGAGCTGGTGAGTTACTTCTGGTAGCCATGAGTTCTTAGTAAGTAGAACAGTTTAAATAAAGCTAAGAGTATATTGGAATTGAAAGTTGATTGAACTTCTTGACTGGAATTTTGTTTTGTTTGGAGAGAAGTAGCTATCAAATGCACATTGTTTCTTTGCCTTTTAACAAACTTTGTGATTTGTCCTCAAATTGCTATTATTTGGAGTTTCTTTCATTAATTTTTTTCTTTATAAAAGTACTATTTAAACTCCTAGACCAACTATGTTATGACTTGCCTAGGAATCCATTTTGACTTGAACCAAAACCTAGGATCCCACCTGCTTCTTCTTGACCAAGCTCAGTGGGCTGGAACGGGCTTACTTTAGGAGAGACGTGTTTTGTTGTTGTTGTTAGCCTATAGTTAATACGTATAATTCTACACTCTTAAATACCAGAAATAGGCTATACAGATTAGATCAAATTAGACAAATCTAAACCCAAATTTTAAGAATATGAAAACTAGTAAACCATGGTAATGTGTTAAGAGGGAGAGGCTGGAAGAATCCAGATTGAGGCTGTCTGGGACTACATGTCAGCTTTGTAGCCAGCTTAAATTACATAGTAAGGCCCTGTCTACACACACACACACACACACACACACACACACACACTTCTTTACTTTTAGTCTATGAAATGAAAATGTCTTCTATTCCAGTGACATCATTTTAATACAATCATAAGAGAAAGTCAGATTATATGTTATGATACTAAGTAAACTTTCCTTGGACAGTGTCTTTACCAGGTGACATCGTTGTTAAAGGCGTCCTCCAGGAAGCCTGGCTGGTCTCTGTTTCTTCCAAGCAGATCTCTGGTCTGGTCTCCTCAGACCGTTGCTGCTTGGCTCCTGAGAGTGACTGTAGGCATTTATAGGGATGGAGGGGCCTAGTGAATCTTGTCATTTTCTGGGACTTCCTTTTTGAGTTGTTTACTTCTGGCTTAAGGAGCTTCCCTGCAGGAGGGTGTATTTCAATCTGGGAGGAAACCGCTACATAATAAGTAGCCTTAGTGGGTTGTTTTTTTTTTTTTTAATCATTTCTTTTGGTAATTTGTCCTCCGTTTAATGTCTTTGTTAGGCATCCTTACCTCAACCCCAATCCGAGGAGCAGGAGATGGAATGGAAACAGAGGAGCCCCCTAAGTCTGTTGAAGTCACTCATGGAGTCCAACCCATAAATCAACATGTCCTTCCAAGTCCACGTAAGAAAGTCTCCTCAGACAGCCCAGGTGTTCTTCAGCTGGGGAAGATTCTTAATGAAAAAACAGTGGAAGTCGAAGCTGTCAGAATATTTGTTCCCAAAGCTGCTATCACTCACGACATCCCCACCAAGAGTGCAAAGGTTAAGTCCCTAGGACATCACAGAGAAGAGCTCCACAATCAGCCAGAGGTGGTCACAGACCCAAGGAAGGAACTCTCAGAGGTCAAGAAGGTTTTGGAAAAGCTCAAGAATTCTGAAAAGAGGCTACTTCAGGACAAAGAAGGCCTTTCAAATCAGCTCCGAGTACAGACAGAGGTAAGCACAGTCTGTAGCTTCAGTGACTTCTAGTCTTTACCTCTGGGCCAGCAAACCACATTTTCTCAGAGATTGTCGTTTCTCTAAATACTTCCTCTTTAACTTCTCATTCTGCCATAGGGCCTCTAGAAAGAGTTTATGTTGGGAAAACATGCTCTAAACGTGATGAAGTGGAGGTGCGAGGAGCTTTAGACAAGACTGCCTCTAAGTTATAAAAGTAGGTTACACTTATAAACTGACCACGTCAGTCTTTGCCATTGACAAATTAGCAGTCCTTGTTTTAAAGATTCATTCCTGATATTTGGGGGTGGGAAATGAAATAAGTTACTGGGTCTTCATTAGAAATTAATAAGACTCATTAGTGTTCAGTTGTGTTACTCTAATCTCGGCAGCTTAATAAAATTGTTCTAGCCCTCCCTTATTTCTGTTTAACCTTTACATCTTTGCATTATTGGCATTATTATTATTGTTATTGTTACTAGTGCATGTTTGTGTTAATGTGTGCTGTATATGGAAGGTGAAGGGACTCTGGCCCACTCAAGTGTGGCAAGCGTGATTCTGACAGCCTTACCCTTCTCCTGCATTGCCTCTGCCTTGTTAAAAACCATTAGATTACATTCCTAAAGCTGGCCAACAAAGTCCATTCCCTTATTGCCCATGTCCTCCTGAGGCTGACCACCAAGGTCCAGCTATCAAATGCTCCCTTTGGCTTACCTAATATGCCCAATCAAAATTAAACACCTCATGCTAACATGGGGTTTGCCCATGTGCCTTTATAAACCATCATTTTCTTATGTGCCACGTGTGTCTCCTGTCTACCCGGAGGCAGTCCTTTGTCCCCTGCCAGGACAGATACTCTCTTCCCTCTCCCTTGTTCCCTTCTTCTCCCTGTCCCCTATCTCCTGCCTTTGTCACTTATTTCCTGCCTTCTGTCCCTCTGGGGCAAATCTCCTTCGTGCTGAGACCTTGGTCTTGGGGTCCTGAGCCCGTACTTTCCCTAACAGAAGGGATACATTCTGCTTCACAAGTGTGGAGGTCAAAAGAACTTACATAGAACCCATTTAGGTTCAAGGGTTATACTCAGATCAGGTTGTCAGGCCTTCATACGGGGCTCTACCCACTGAGCCATCTCTGTAGCCCAAACTACATCTCTTTTGCAGGAAGATTGTGTTTGTAACATAATTAGTGGTTCTTATCTAAAAAAAAAAAATCTTCATGAAATTAATATATTTTAATAACAACTTCTAAGTATAAAATAGTATATATTTGTTTGTAAACATTTTAGAAGATTCAGAAAGAAGAGACTAGGGAAATGGCTTAGTGGTAAGAATTCTGTCTGTCAAGCATGGAGACCTGAGTTCACATCCCCAACTCCCATGTAAAAAGCCTAGCATAGCCACGCACTATCAGTTCTAGACTGTTGGGGTAGAGGCCTAGACAGGATTTCTGGTGCTTGCTAGCCTCCGGTCTAGCTATGTTCCGTGATGGACCCTGTATCAAGGAAGTAAGTCAGATATAGGGACAGTGATGTCCTCCTCTAGCCTCCACACTCTTTTTAAAAGATTAAAAAGAAAATTCAGCCGCTTGCCTAGGAAGTGCAAGGTCCTGGGTTCGATCCCCAGCCCCGAAAAAAAGAAAAAAAAAAAGAAAAAAAAGAAAATTCAGAAAGACAATAAAATGGTAACACCTATAATTACATTGTTCACATATAAGTTCCTAACTGCCCATATAAGTTCATTTTGTCTTAGTTATGGTATTTTTCTTTTCTTAATTTATTTCTTTTTATTGAAAATAGATTTCTGTTTTACATACTGTATCCAAATTAGTTTCCCCTCCCTCTCCTCCTCCCAGGTCCTCCTCCCCTCCCTTTCTCATCTCTATCCACCCCTTTTCTGTCTTCCCATTAGAAAACAAACAGGCTTCTAAGGAGCAATAATAAAATGTAAGGGAAAACTAACACATTGGAATAGGATCCAGAAATAGAGTCTCAGTCATAAGTTTTGCTGCATTCAAATCCGTGACATTTCTTAAGCTTGTTTTCTTTCTTCATCCTAGGTAAATCGTGAGTTAAAAAAGTTGCTCGTGGCTTCTGTTGGGGATGACCCACAGTATCACTTTGAACGTCTAGCCCGAGAGAAAAACCAGCTCATCTTAGAAAATGAAGCACTCGGTCGGAACACAGCCCAGCTCTCTGAACAGCTGGAACGGATGTCAATACAGTGCGATGTTTGGAGAAGTAAATTCCTTGCAAGCAGGTATTCTTCTGTCACAAATAGTATCTGCTTCCCCATTGTTTTTCTCTCTGTCGCCATCTTGACTCATAGCACAAAGTAATAGTGAAAATTTCTGACTTTAGATTGTCAGAGTTTCTATATTATTTGATGTGTAGCACCCCCTCTCTGGAGGGCCATGCAGTCTCCTAGAGAGGTGAGGCATGCTCCCCCTTTATTCTAAAACCATGTTTACTACAGTAAACAAAACACAGCTGTAAAATTAAATATAGAAATATGGCAGTCAGAAAAGGCAAATGTAGACCCTCCCCCTCTCCTCATCTACCCCCCACCCCTCCCCTTCCCTCCTTCCCCCTCTCCCCTGAGGAGAGCCACCTCATTCCTACTTCCTAGAAGCTACTTCTGCACCTAGTGGGCTCTGTTCTTTTAGCTCCTTTTATCCATGTAAAGAGCTTTTCAGTCTCTTTCTCCCCGTATATAAACAGAAAACTGTGTTGTTTTATGGCCTATCTGATGAGGCAAACTTTAACACATATCAAAGCCACAAGGCTGTAGAGTCCAGGCCTCTGAGCGCTGTGCCTGGGAAGCTCTGCTGTGTGTCTTAGCTCCTCATCTGCTCATGCTCTACTCCACTCTGCTTTTCAAATGCCTCAAAGTCTGCCTCAGATACTCAGAGGGTATCTTCTGCAGAAAACCAAATGTTGCCTTCTAGTGAACACATTCCGTGTAATTATTTTTCACACATTCATGTTAAAATATGCTAAATTTATTTTTTGGAAAAATGAGAAACTTGTCTATATAAAAGGAGAATGAGCCTTGCTTGGCAGGGGAGAAGACTACTTTGTCTCATAGAAACTTTTCAGTATATTGCTGAGAGGAAATGATAATTAAGTAGTGAGAAAAATAATTGATTTTTCTTCCCTTTCTGTTTTTTATAGTTAGAAGCTTCTATTTAGTGATTGTAAACTGATACACTTAGGGTAGCATTGGTGTAAACTCAAGTCACCATATAAAAAGTTGTTACTTTTCTGTCATTTAAAGCATGTCACCTACTCTGCTTCATAAGCTCTGCATGTTAAAGTGTTCTCATGTAAAATGCTAGAACTGCCAAGCAGTCCCAGTGTGTTAAATCCTTTGTCAGCTTTTGAAACTAACAGTCCGCTTCTGACTGCTGTGTTACTGTGGGAAAACCAGATGTGAGTTTTAATCTTTTTCAGGGTGATGGCAGATGAATTAACAAACTTCAGAGTAGTTCTACAGCGTCAGAACCGAGATGCCCAGAGCGCTATCCAGGATCTCCTGAGTGAAAGAGAACAGTTCCGTCAGGAAATGATCTCCACCCAGAAGTAAGGCACTTGTTCTCAGTCCAAACTCCTCTCTTGTGTCCTGTGAGTTTTGCTATTAGGAAAGGTTTTGTTTGAGTGTTTGAGCGTGACCACATTTGTTAACATGCTGAGTACTATAGGCTGTAAGGCTCTCTTAAAACAGATGCCCTGAAAGGAAGAAACCCTAAGACCAGAAAGGACAGTGCTACATCTTACATCATCAATAAGGAAAAGAATTACATCTGTAAGTGAGGGTGTTTCTGCAGTTAAAAGTCGTTCCTGAGTGTGGTTATTGTAGTTTGTGTACTTTTGATAGAAGTCAACTGTCTTAGCCATGACCATGGCAGCTCTTATAAAGGAAACATTTCATTGAGGCTGGCTTACAGTTTCAGGGGCTTAGTCCATTATTGTCATGCAGGAGTCATGGCAACATGCAGGCAGACATGGAGAAAGAGCTAAGAGGTCTACATTTTGATCAGCAGGCAGCAAGAGACTGTGCCACACTGGGTGTAGCTTGAGCATCTAAGACAGCCCACCTCCACAGTGACACACTTCCTCCAACAAGGCCAGACCTCCTAATAGTGCTACTCTCTGTGGATCAAGCATTCAAACACATGAGTCTGTGGGGTCCATTCCTATTCAAACCACAACACCAAGTGACATAGCTGTTTTTCCCATGGAAGAGCTATTTGAAGTCTTTTTGTAGATTACATGCATAACATTACATTCTAGTACTAACAAGCTGAAATCTTTAAAAATAATAATAACAAACAAATGGGCAGTGTTCCTTAAAAGGGTTTTGTATTTTTATGTAGCTGAATAATTAGCAATCAATCGTATGGAAAATAGGAGAATAAAGCATAATGATCAAAGTATGGAAATTTTTTAGAAGCAATTAAGGCCGTGCTTCAAGGGAAATGCTTGTTTGTGACTGGCCATGATGGTGCATACCTATAATTTAAGACTTGGGAGGCTGAGGCTGAAGTACCTGAATTCTAGGCCAGACTGGGCAATGCAGTAAGGTTTTATCTTTAAGGAGATAAAAGGGGGAATGTATTTGGGGACATGAGAAAAGTCTCATTAGAAATTAGAAGTTACTACTTCAAAAAATACAAAAAGCAAATTCAACCCAAACTGAACAGAAGTGAGAAAGAATACCAATGATAGCTGAAACAGTTTTTTGATGATACTGTTTTAAAAAGATAAAACTAAAGAAATGTCTGTCGTGAAGTGGCAGTTACAGCGCCTGCATGGCTCTGTGCTGAGTCCTCTGCATACGTGCTGAGGCTTAGCTTGGGGTATTTGTGGGACTCCTAACAATGGGAGTGGAGGTGTCTCTGACTCTTCTGCCGGCTCTTAGGACCCTTTTCCTCCAACTGAGTTGCCTCACCAGCCTTGATAGGAGAGTTTGTGCCTAGTTGTACTGCATCTTAAACTGTGGTTGATACTACTGGGAGGCCTGGTCTTTAATGAAGGGAAACAGAACAGTGGATCTGGGGGAGAAGGGAAGTGGTGGTGGGGAACTGGGTAGAGAGGAGGGAGAAGAGGCTATGGCTGGTATTATATAAGAGAAGAATAGATAAATAAGAAAAAGAAAGAAATAACTGTTTAGCCAGTAAACTAAAGAAAGATGGTACATGTCGAGTATTAGGAATGAAAGCCTGCACACAATAGATGAGTGGCCATAGCAAAGAGAGTAAGGACTGTTATTGATACCTCTAGCCAATCAAGTCAGTGATTAGATAAGCTCCGTAAAAACTGCTAAGGTTACTTAAGAACTGCGTAGGAGGGCCGGAGCGATGGTTCAGCAGTTAAGGGTGCGTTTTACACTTGCAGAGCGTCTGAGTTTAGTTCTCAGCACCAAGCTAGTCAGCTTATCACCACTGCAGCTTCAGCTCCAGGAGATCCAGTACCCTCTTCTGGCCTCTGTGGGCACCTACACTCAAGTACACACACACCCCACACACACTTAAATAATTTTAAAATAAAGTAGATCCTAAAAACTAAGATATGTAAGTTAACTAGCCCTAACTCATTAAAGCAATTGAACTCGTAGTTAAAAACCAGCATGTAAAGGAAATTCTAGCCCCAATGGATCCACCGAATGCAAATAAACATCTAAGGAAGAAAGAAACAATTGTACACAGATTCTTCTAGAGCATGGAAGGAAAGGAAACAATCTCCAACATTTCTGGGCAAGCATTATGATAACAAACTGGAGACATAAGCAAAAACCTGTAGACTTTCTATCTTTCTGCCTTTAATGATATAAAAGTCCTTAGTAGAATGTTAGTGAATCGGGGGCTGGAGAGATGGCTCAGTGGTTAAAAGCACTGACTGCTCTTCCAGAGGTCCTGAGTTCAAATCCCAGCAACCACCTGGTGGCTCACAGCCATCTGTAATGAGATCTGATGCCCTCTTCTGGTGTATCTGAAGACAGCTATAGTGTACTTATTATGTATAATAAATAAATAAATTTTTTTAAAAAAAAAGAATGTTAGTGAATCAAATCCAACAATACAAAAATCATTTATACCATTATGACCAAGCAGAGTTAACTACAGATATTGGAGATTAATCTACAAGTGCTAAAACTTTGAAATACACTAATATCTGTAATTTCTATACCAAACTGTGATTGCACTAAACTGTACTGCCTGATTCATGGTTTTTGTAACAACCTAGTAGACTAGCAAGTGTCTCCTGTCCTATAACCCACGAGACCAGTGTCCTGAGTCTTGAAATCTGAGCAAAGATGTTAAACGACTTCTGAAATATGTTGCTCACTCATTTTCTTTTACTGGTTCTTATATTTTGTCTTTTTATCGGTGTTCATTGTTCATGTGTGTTCTGTGCAGATTTTTGGAAGAACTCTTGGTCTCCTTACAGTGGGGGAGAGAACAGACATATTCCCCTAACACACAGCCCCACAGCACGGCAGACCTAGCACTCACAAACCACAGGCTGGCAGAGGCAGTGCACGCTCATCTGCTGGGAAACGTTGGCATCAGCCATCAGAAGAGGACCCCAGCAACAGCAGAAGTCTGCAGTACCCCAGCTGAGAAGATGGCTGAAAAGGTAACATTTTCTCTTTTGTGCACTGTGCAACGTGTTCTGTGAGCTGCGAGATTTTATTCACCCCTTACGGAAAACTATGTGTTATGCTTGGCTTTGGGAGTTTTGAAATATAGATCTTAAATTTGTTTTCCATGTTAATAAGCTCATGGTCTTAGAGAAAATTCCTCCTCTGACTCTTAAATTTCCAAATGTCACTACTCTATTCTAAGGAGAGAAATACAGTTTTAAAATAAGTTAGCTAACAGATCATTTTTTATTCATTTTCTTATAGAAGTCTTCTGTAAAAATTTTCACTTAGGAAATTATAGGGCACGTCAGAAGTAATCTAAGCTTATTTAATTTCACATATCGATGGGACAGACACTGAGTAGTACAAAGAATCTAAATACCAGTTGAATTCAAGGCCTGTGTAGGTGACCTGTCATGTACCAAGTTTACCTTCATTAAAGCCTCAGTACCCAACTCCCATAATCCATTAAGCCTGTTCTTAACTAGACCCCTTCTGCTAATAAAATGTTAACTATTAACTCGGTGTGATCTGTGATCAAAAGCTCATTTTAGCTCTTACTTGTCCATGGTGATTACTTCTGTGTTTCCCCATGGGTCACATCACTGTTTAATTCCTTTGAGCTGCACATCTTTCCCCTGTCTCATTAGCTTGTTTTGCTGCATTCTCTTTTTCTAGTCTTTGCTAGTTTTCATTGCTCAGTACCTGTCCCCATATCCTTCTCCCAGCTACCAGAATCCAAGTTTGTGTCAGTTTAGCTATTTCTCTTCTTGTGGTACTTCCTCCTGTTCAGCATATGACTTTGGTTCCTAATTCATAGAAGAAAAAGAAGACACAAGAACAAGCCAGCTTAAAGGAAACCTAGTTGCCTACCTGCATTATATACATTTCTCTCCCAGGAAAAAGGGTCCCTCACTTAGCTCTTGTGTTGTTATTGAGTGATTCTCCCTCTAAAATTACTTGAAGGCTGGAGAATATATCTTACTGTTTCCTCATGAGCTGGTATAATGTTGCATAGTAGGTGCCCACCTACTTACTAAAAGGATCAGTACCTAAAGCGTAAACTACACAAAACTTGTTTGTTCTTTCCTACTGTTTCTTTGTTGGGAAGTTAGGTCACGGTGTACTCAGTTGCTGGCGGTATCTTTGAGTGTGGTTGGCTTTTCCCTCTTCAACGACACACTTCTGTTGCCTTGGTTTCTATGACTAACCCCACCTTGTCTTCTCTGCTCTCTGCTTCATTGTGCAATACTGGGTGTATTTCAGGCCTGGTCTAGACCTGCTTGTTCTTCTGCTTCTTTACTCACCGTATTCCCTCGTGTAACAAGACTGACAGCCTCTCTTCTCCCTGCGTGATTCATGACCTCCCAGCCCAGTTGCTTCAGGAGCTGTCCTTTCGGAGATAAATGCAATAGCTTAGTCTCTGTTCTTCCTCCATCTGCTTTAAATGCCCACCAATTTCCGTCCTCCGTGCTGGGTCGCAGGATCTCCGCAAGCCTTAAATTCCATCCCTCTCATTTTCAGGCTAAAATCTAGAAGACTTTCTGCTGTGTATCTCAGTCTCCCACTGAATTCCCTTAGCACTTTATTTTTTATTTTAAAGACCCATAATATCATAACATATTCCATACTTGGAAACCATTCTTTTCCCCTCAAAATTGACAAGAAACATTACTCTTTCTGACTTTGGTTGTCATATATGTAACATTTCACTAAGGTTCACAAAAGTAAAAGATCTCGATGCTGGATTTTAAGGGTATAGTTAGCAAGTGGAAGATCTAAAATAGTATGGTAGCTCTTACATGATGCCAAGATGCTTTAAACAGGGGCTAGGGCTTCTTGGATGTGCTGTTGGCTTAGAAGAGGGGGCAGTCTGAGAGGGTGAGGGCAGGGAGGAAGCCTGGCAGTGCCTTTGAATAAGTGCGACTGTAGGAAAAGGAAGCAGAGCCTGCCCTTCTCTGCTGCCTCTGTCAGAGTAGCTTACCAGTCTCAGTGCCTCCCCCTTTAGAACATAACACTGCTAATGTTAGGATTAGTTTGAGAGTTTAAACATGAGAAATAAGAGCTGGGAACCAAAAAGGTTATTCTTGTCCTCAGTGGGACTGTTCTTCAACCCAAGGCCTCCTGCTTTGAGTCTCAGTAGAGGAAACAGGAGAATCAGGGCTGAGGAAGTAATGAGAGAACCAAGTATTGTGAACATGGTTCTTAGCATAAAATAGTATGTATAATTGAAAAAAGAAGAAATGAAGGGCCATTTATTTTACCATAAGTAAAAACAGCATTTCCACAAAAGAATATAGTCTAAACCTTATAAACAGTTGAATGAAAGGGAGAAGATGACAGGGAGTGCTTTTTGGCTAAAACTGAAAATTGATTATCATATGAAGTAGAATTCATAAAACTTCATTTTTCTTTTTCCCCCTTGTATAGATCTGTAAAAGACTATTAGTTTATAATTACTAAAACATGACATTATAACTAGGCATCATTTTGCTGAATTTATAGCATTTTGGAAGAAAGGATAAATTCAAATTTATTCAGATGTTATATTGTATGATAGCTCTGTAAAACCCTAGGAAACCATATAGGTAGTTGCATTTCGGGGAAACCCAAGGCCTTTACAATGCATGTTGCACACATCTGACGTGACCTCTCCTTTGTCTTAGGTTCTGCGGATTTTGGATCCAGTTGCCTGTACAGAAAGCTCTCCGGACAATGCATTTGCCGAATCCACATTACTCACTACAAAGAAAAATATTGGACGTTTCCATCCCTACACCAGATATGAAAATATAACTTTCAATTGCTGCAGTCACTGCCAGGGGGAGCTCGTTGCTCTCTAGTGTGCTGACTGGAGGAGAGCCGATTGGAGGCCGGCTCAGTCCCCACAGTCATTATTATTGAGATGCTAGAAATAAAATCAATTCGCCTTTATGTAATACATGCCCGTGAAGCTATTCATGTACTGGATTCCAGATTATTTTTCATAACAAATATCTCAGGGTAAGAAAGTAAAGCTATGTAGATATATTTAAAGTACAAAATACTTCCCAGTACATAGTATTTATGCGAAAAAACTAAAAAGATTTTATAACTTTCTTTTAGGCCCTATATTATTATTCTGTTATATATTTTATATAAAGTATAAACAGGTTTTATTTTGGTGCATAAAACAAAAACAGGCAAACTACAGCCATGCTTTGTGAAGGGGTATGGTCATGTCAACCTTTATCACTCTCTAGGCAGCTTTACTGTACGTAAGCAGAGTCCGTCCCTTTACAGAGCAAGTCTTGTAGTGTAATGGCTGGGGCACAGGAAAAAGGGATTCGCAGTCCGTTTATAGTCACATTGTGGGTGTGCAAGCAGCCTTCAGAAACACCAGGGTAAAGGGTTACTTTTTCTAAACAATATATTAGGAAAATAAAACAGTATTTTAGAACTACAACAAATACTTCAACAAAAGTGTTCCAGGCTGTTTGGTTTTTGCAAGCGTTCTGTCTTCTGCACGGTTGCAGTTGCAAAGGAACCAGATTGAGAATTACCAACTCATGTTGGGTGTTGAGCACAGCAGGAGTACCTAGTTTGCTGATGATGGAAAATGATCTTCTAGGGAAAAATGAAATCCATCAATTTACATATATTATTAAATATATCACTGTATAATTTTTCATCAGATGCTCATTTATTTGCCTTTAAATATTCACAAAAATCTGTCATCAAAAACAACAAAAAACAAAAAAGCCAAATTTTACAAATGAGTTGGAGCTGTGCCTAGCAGAGAAATCCGCAAAAAGCAAATCCGATCACATCAAAATCTACTTCAGTGTCAAAACTATTTTTGTCTGACTCATCTGAGCCATTTTTATAGCTTTAAATGGCAATAAAGTTCCTATTTCTCTGTGACTATTCTTCTGTCCTTTCAGAATAACAGACTTTGGCTTCAGTCTTCATGTGGCTTTTACTGTTTATGCTGGCTCATTGCCTTTTCCCTCCTTAGAAACAGAAATTTTCGTGACATTGAACTTGATTATGATTTCTTGGGTATAACAAAAGCACAAGAAATGAAAAGAATACTTAAATTTAAGGCATTCATGCATTGAGGTACACAGTTGCTCTAAGAATGGGAGAAGAAAAAGAATAAATTATACATCTGAGAAATGGCCAGAAGATACAAAGAACTGCCATTCAACAGCCAAAAACCCTACCTAGTTAGAAGTGAGCAGAGGTTGAGAAGATGCCCTCAGCCTACAGAATATCGCCGCACATGGGAACCCAAGCCCAGATCTCCCGGCACTCAGAACATGCACATGTGTGACCCCAGCCAGCTCACTTGGAGCAGAAGCAGGTGAGTGGGAAATCCTGTCTCAAACATTAAGGTGGAGAGGGAAAAAGGAAGACACCCAGTACGGTAGCCTCTGTCCTTGACAGGCACGAGCGCACAATTAACATGTACGTGTGCCAGACATACTTGCAAAATGAGCAAATTACTAAATAGCTCCTAAGATCCATGCACATATGTGTAAGTCACATGAACAGCAAATGAGCATGTTGGGAGACTGTTCGCATCGGTACTGTGCAGAGACAATCATTCCTGTCTTCATGTAGGTAGAATGACTGTCAACAAAGCAGTGTCTATAAACGGAAAGCAAGATGGCACTGTAGGCAAGTCTAAAGACACCTGGGACTGCTGTGCTTCACCAGGAGATGTGTATGACAGCTTTCGTTGAAGATAGCCCGGAAGTTCAAAAGAAAAAATCTCGCCTGACCCATCATTCTAGGTTTATAGCCAAGAGAACTTAGGCGCCATCGTAGTGTTTGTATACCAGTTTTTGTAGCAGTCTCGTTCATGGTTGCTAAAAGTCAAATATCATCTTAATATCAGTTAAGTAAACAGAATCATCTGTATGTCAAGGGATACATTCAACTCTAAAGTGCACACTTGAGGCATGCTATTTACATAAATGTTACATGAACTATGTTAGATGCAAATGGACAGAGACTGGTACCAGGGTCTGGAGAAGGGCAGGAAGGGGTGCTTAAAAAGCCAAAGAATATTCATTTTTTTCAATAATGAGTGGGTAATGTAACAAAGTGACCCCTAGTGGATGCCCATTTGCCTTTCTGGTCAGAAATAAATGAGTCCATACAGTTGGAAGGGGGATCTAGTGAAGGAAGTTCAGGACGCACCAGCGGGAGTAGATGGGAGGTGGGTGTGATCAGAGGACACTATTTATGTATGGAATTCTCAGTGCATAAGTAACCAAAGAATGAACTCAAATTTAAATAGCTGAATGACTTAGACAACTCTCCCAGGAAAGTTCACAGGTAGCCAACAGTCACACATAGCTGGTTAACAGGAACATGCAAATCAGCTGTGAGACTACATAGAAATGGGGATAGTGACTAAAACTGTAAAACAACATGTGTTGAGGGGAACACTGACAAAGTGTACAAGCATTCTGAACACTGCATTCCTGTCAGAGGCGTATATCCAAAAGATAACGTAAATAATTGGACAAGTACGATGTTCACAGCAACATCGGCAAAAATGGTCCAGGTGATGAGTATGTGCACAAAACCCCACCCAAGTGTTACGTATTTTCTTCCATAAAAAGGAATTAAATACTGACACATTCTATGTTATGAATGAGCTTCGAAAGCCCTAAGCTAAGTGGAAGAAGCCACATATAAAAGATCATGTTTTCAACAACTCTGAAATGTCTAGAAGAGGCAAATCTATAGACAGAGTATCTACTCAGAGGAAGTGTCAGGACAAGAGGCATTGGAAGTGGCTGGTTCCGGGAGCCATGGAAGCATTTTGGAACCACAGACAGCTGGGGCTGTGTAACGCATGAATAAGCTAACTGCGCTGGACTGTGGGTGTAGAATGTTTTATATTCTGAGGTCTCCTCAGCTAAATTAGAGGAGAAAGTTTGGAGACGCTGCTACCTTCTTGCCTATTTTCCCAGCTCTCTGCATTACATCTATCCTGTCACACATTTGTCAGTATTTTTAGCATTTAGAAATCTTGCTTCACTGTCCCAATTTTAATACCCTGCTTCCTCTTGCTCCCAAACCCAACACTAAGATTTTCCCCGTTTCCTTTTAAAACAAAAGGTTTCATTTCCTTAAAAGTTAAAACATTTACTCCGGATGGGGACGGGGGGTCTTCGATTTTTTTTTTCACAGATACCTTCACTTATGAGTCAAGTGTTTGGATACCATGCATGTTCTGCATTGATTTGCTTCTAAATCATGTAACAATCCTGAGTATTACAATATGCACTTGGATGTCAAAACCAATTGTAATGAAATACAAGACCACATGAGTGCTACAAGTTAAGATAGGTACAGAGCTTAGTGGTCCACACCAGCAATTCCAACAGAACTGAGGCAGAAGCAGAAGGATTCTTAAGTTCCTTCTAGGTTCCAACCTAGGCTACATAGAAAGACCCCCATATCACAAAACAAAACAATCAAACACAAGACTAAACCATTCTCTCTACATTTTCCAATTCTTGTAAACTACATGTTAGAATTTATGTGAATGAACTCACATTTATATATGTAGTATATTATAAATGTATATAAATATATTTAGACATACAGAGGTCATAGGATTGTACCATACACAACATTGACAATAATTTTAAAACAAGCCTAAAACTATCAGGGACTCTTATGCACAAAATAGAATTAAGTGTAGAAAAGCTGTATTATCTTTCCATAGGTACTAACAGGTGATATTTATTCTAAACTATTTAAGTCACCACCATTAAAATTCAACTTTGACAAATAAAACTTCGGATAAAGCCTTGATAGAGACTTAAGACATTCTTTAAGAATTATGAAACGCTCTTCTGAAAGATGTGTGTATTACTTTTATTTTGTGGTGGGGAGGTGGGTATGCATTCCACTGTGTGTTGAGGTCAGAGGGCAGCTTGTGGGAGCTTGTTCTCTTCCTACCATGTGGAGCCCAGGCACTGAACTTAGGTCATCAGTCATCAGACTTGGTGGCAAATGCCTTTACCCAGACATCTTGCTGTCCCTCTGTAGCAATATTTAAATGAGCATAGGAATGATAAAAACAAATGTGTGTCTCTCTTGTGGCTTTCTGGGTAGAAATGTGAACAGAGTAGTTTGGAGGTAGACAGTTGATGAGGCACTGACTACAAGATGACGCCACACATTCAACACTGTGAGAGACATTTATTATGTGTCTGTGCGAAAACAACATAAATTCAGCATCACCAAAAGGCAAATCCCACTCCCACAATTTGGAGTATTATCAAGACAGGGGCCCATGGGAAACGACACACACAATTCTGGTGAAAGCAGCTTCAAACGAAGTCTTTCCCAGGCGGCTTCAGTTGTAGTGGTCGGTGAAGCGGAAAGCCTTGGCCTCGGGCACACTGTACAGGCCGCTCTGCAGTTGTTTGGAGCGCCGAGCTTCCAGTCGGAGCTGCCGCGCTCTCTCTTTGACAGCCTGCTGCTCTGCTATTTTCTCTATCTGTTTCCTTCGGAGCCATCTGTGGGAAGAGCATCATCGGAGTGAGTATCATATGCTGAGCTTCTCAACCACAGCATAGAAAACCAACATTTCTGCAATGAGACGCGGTCGAAACACAATCGATAAAGAATCAACTAAACATTAATAGGCTTATTTTCCAGGCTCACGCAAAGAAAGCAATTTACACCTGGGATCAAACCACAAGGTGTGCCTTGTGGTAAAACTGAAAACTTGCTTGGCTTGGTAGTAATCTAACTTACATGAGTTACAAGTCCTATCCCTTTTCCAAAATAATCATTTTCTAAGCAAATAACTATTTGTTATATTCTAAATAAGTTATTCCTTGAAATTAGCATGTAAAACATTAGTTCAGTTAAAAACACTAGCAAGATGCAAAACTGCTGCCTCGTACTTCTTAGCAGGGAACTCTAGAGCCCGTGCCTCTAGGTGGATAAAACGGCCCTTCCTCAAAATGCAAAAGAATCCTAAGCATTAAAGGGATAAAGGAAATCTAAGCATCAAAAGGGAATAAAGGGAGAGTCTTTGCTTAGTTAAAATAACACAAGAACTAACTTTATACACATCAATCTGGTATAGATGTGAATATGGGATATATATACATATGCAGATATAGTTTTCCAGAAATAAACCCAAACAACTATTAGAATAATCAGAAAGTCATACTTTGGGGGTCCTGAATTGCATTTTACTTTAAGTAAATTAATTACCTATTATAAAACTTTAAGAACAATATCATCACAATGCAAATTTTTTAATAAATCTATTTGCAAAGAAGTATTTAGAAGACAGGCGTTCTAGTGCTGATAGTCATGATTAGATTTTTGGATGATGAAAATATAAATTTGCACTTTTACTTTTATAATAAAAGGCTGACATACAGATAGGAAAAAAATGAAGGAGGGAGGGAGGGGGAGAGAGAGGGAGGGAGGCGGGGAGGGAGTGACATGAGTGGAGCCGATCTTACTCTCCACCTTCCTGAAGGCTACAGCTCTGATGTGGGTGGGGCCTGTCTGCTCAGGACCAATGGGGTAACGGACCAGCGGGTGGGGCTAGCTTTTGACCACTTCAGGCCCCACTTTAACCTACTGTCTAAAGGCCCTCTCACGGCCCTCTGTTCCTCTCAGAAAGAACAAGCACTCCTCTTGCTTTCTCAGCTCCTCAGTCTTCCTTTCTTTCATCTGCTCCTCATGCTTTTTCTTAAGCCATAATCGGAAAGCTTGCTGTGGGTCTCTGTTCACTTGCTGAGTAGAAAAAAGGGAGAGAGATTTGTTTAATTCAGAGAAACTAAGGCTTCTTCTGAAGCTCCACAAGAACCAAGTCCCCAGCCAGTGTTTTCACACCGATTTCATGGCCTGCATTCCCCATCCCTCCACCAACACTGATTATGCTTCTGAGGAAGCGTCCCTCTTCCTGAGGAAAAGGGGGGCTGGTGCTCAGGAGCCCTTAGCTGCCATGAGAGCCGCCTCCAGCACCACCCCAGTACAAATGGATCAATGGAGAAAGTAGCAGCTGTGGTTTTCAAACTTGGACTCTTTGACAAATCACATCTTTCCCCCCAAAGATACAAGCATATAAAACAAAGAATGGAATGAGTTGAGGGCTTTAAGGTAGTTCCTGAAAGTTTCATGGAGTATAGTTTATGAGTATACAATTCACTATATTATTTAGCTTTTCCTTAAATTCTAAGTTTTTCAGTTAACAGTATCTGTCAGAAGATATTTAACTGCTAGGTACATCTTCAAAACTGTTATTGGGCCTGGAGTAATGGCTCAGTGGCTAAGAGCACTGGCCACTCTTTCTGAGGACCCAAGTTACATGGCAGCTTATAACCATCTTGTATCTCCAGTCCCAGTGGCATCCACTGCCCTCTACTGGCCTCCACAGACACTGCACACACGTGGTGAACAGACAGACATGCAGACAAAACACCCATACACATAAATATTTAAAACAATGAAACTATAATTATTGCTGAATGCACACATATACTCATGATTTTGCATACCTTTAATATAGTATTTATCACTCCATAGTTAACATTTATTTTGTATTTCCGGAGTTCTTAACATTTATTTGTGTGTGTGTCTGTACATGCACATATTTATAGGTGTCTGTGAAGAAAAGCATTAGCTTCCCTAAGTTTTAGTCACAGGCAATTGTGAGTCACCTGACATGGGCGCTGGGAACCCCACTGGGATCCTCTGCCATGCTCTATGAATTTTCTATAAGGCAGAGTATCCTTGTTTTGGTTGAAACTGTACTCCTGTGCGTGAGACAGCAAATGCACCTAATTAGCAACAGTGAGCGTTTATTTTGGATACGTGACTTCATAGTATCTCTTTGGTTTAGAGTTTGTATCATTTCTCATATGCCATGGCCATCTGTAGGATCGACTTCCTGTTATGTCCTTTCCTGATTTTTTTTCAACTGGGACACTGAAAGTTTTGCTCTAACAAAATAAATCCTGAAGATACCAATAATATTTGTAATTATTTTGAAATCCCTAATTAGGCTTTCATGGAATTTTTATTAAAAGTAACTTTTAGGAATTCCTATTCATTGTTTTAGGTTATGTGTGTCTGTGCACATCTGTGTGTGGGCATGTGCATGTGTGTGGTGTCTGCACCTATCCGAAGCATCAGACACCTTGTAAGTCACAGCAATCATAAGGCACATGCTGGTGCTGAGGACTGAACCTAGGCTCTCTGAAAGAGCAACTGGTGTTCTTGGCTCCTGAGTTCCCTCTTCAGTCCTGAGAAAAATCAATTCTGAGTGGCCACGTTGGCCAGGGAAGCAGGAGGGCTAACTGCAGATCCTCACCTCTCCGTCAGTAAATCCAGATCCCCCAGTCTCAGCCCCAGGTCGGTAGCAGAACAGCTGTTGATGCTTCCCTTTCTCCTTGACCCCATTTCCAGAGGATCACACAGAATCTTCTACAGCAGCCTCCATCACTACCTCACACCTTTGTCTCAGTCACCACCTCCCATAGGCATTCCCTGGGAACCCATCAGCCATGCAGGCCATGAAAGAAATAGGCAATCTTCAGATCTTCACTCTCCCTCCGCTCCAAATCTAATCGCCCAGTCTCATCCCCAGCTCTGTAGCCAACTGTGGTGGCCCCTCCTCCCTCTCTGGCCTTCCTGGGTACTCGGCACAGACGCAGACACACCACACGTATGAAGAATAAAGAATGCAGAGTTTCCAGCAGAGTTCACTGGAAAAGGGAAATGAGAAGGGACTTGAAGTTCTGTCTGTGCCAGGGAATACTGGCCTCCCTTTTAACAAACCCCTCTCTTCGAACCTCATAGTTGAGGAACCTGTTGAAGGCTTCACCTCATGCTACGGATTAGCCAGTGTAGCCTCTCTCTCCTCACTTCCTACTCCTGAGGTGGAACAGGAAGTTCCAAGTCCTGAGCATGACTTGGTGTCTAGAGGTCAGCTCTCATCCAGAAGCCCCCTGAGAGCTAGACCTTTGGAACCAGACACACACGACTCAGGGAACCCCAGCAATGAGGTACTCCCTGTCAGCAACTGGAACCAAAGACCCAGTTCTACAACAAAAGACCCACTAAGCATTGCTTCTCTTCCAGGATCTACACAGGACTTTAGGGGAGTTCTGAGCCAAGAACTCAGGACACAACCAGTATTCATATCTTTGTTATTATATCACAATTACAAACCTGTACTCACATACAAGCATGGATATTACTGATCTGAAGACAAACTGAGATGATAAATCACACACAGTGTTACTAATCTGTAGCAAATACATCACTCTGTTGTAGGAACTAGAAGTTGTTTGGAACTTGGGAGGATGACTGGACATGACAAAAATTTTACTTTGAACACTCAAAAGTCTTAAATTCTACTCTTAAAAAAAAAAAATTCCAGGGCTGGAGAGATGGCTCAGTGGTTAAGAGCACCAACTGCTCTTCCAGAGGTCCTGAGTTCAAATCCCAGCAACCACATGGTGGCTCACGACCATCTGTAATGGGATCTGATGCCCTCTTCTGGTGTGACTGAAGACAGCCACAGTGTACTCACATACGTAAAATAAATGAATAAATCTTTAAAGAAGAAGAAGATGAGCTCTGTCTGTACCCTCCTCCCCCCACCCCGCGCAGGCTCACTCACTCTGCTGCTCATGTCTTCGATCTGCTTCGCTCGCTGAACTCGCCGCATTTCTACCACCTGCTCTCTCTTCTTCTGCAGCCATGCTTTAAACACCATTTCGTTCTCCTTTTTCTTCTCATTCTCCTCCTCTAGCTTACGCTGTTCTTCCTAGTGGGGGTGGGGGTAACAGGGTGTTAGTGGGAAATTCATCAAGCTGGACATGATGTATTTTGACTTCTGAAAGTAGGGTTCCCTGCCTCAAAACTTTCCACATGAAAACTGCTCCACTTTCTTTCACATTAGGGGCCTCTAACTAACTTAAGAGGGAAACGGAAGTTCTGGAGAGCAGTTGAGCCAGAGAAGTATGTAGTTATATGGTGTCCATTACATGCCATTGGGACTGTGTGTATCCTGTGTCTACCCTTAGGTTAGTCTTGGTACCAATTAATTAAATCACAACACTTTTAAGAAGTACTCTAAATTGCTTGAGCATTTTTCCATTATTGCTAAATTAGTTGTGATGATGGTCCAGTAGTTATGAAGGAAAATATTTCACTCACTTAGAAATACATGGGACAAAATTGAAACAGATGGAGCACTACCGAATTCCTTCTATGAAGCCACAATTACTCTTATACCTAAACCACACAAAGACCCAACAAAGAAAGAGAACTTCAGACCAATTTCCCTTATGAATATCGATGCAAAAATATTCAATAAAATTCTGGCAAACCGAATCCAAGAGCACATCAAAACAATCATCCACCATGATCAAGTAGGCTTCAACCCAGGCATGCAGGGATGGTTTAATATCTGAAAACCATCAACGTGATCCATTATATAAACAAACTGAAAGAACAAAACCACATGATCATTTCATTAGATGCTGAGAAAGCATTTGACAAAATTCAACACCCCTTCATGATAAAAGTCCTGGAAAAGAATAGGAATCCAAGGCCCATACCTAAACATAGTAAAAGCCATATACAGCAAACCAGTGGCTAACATTAAACTAAATGGAGAGAAACTTGAAGCAATCCCACTAAAATCAGGGACTAGACAAGGCTGCCCACTCTCTCCCTACTTATTCAATATAGTTCTTGAAGTTCTAGCCAGAGCAATCAGACAACAAAAGGAGGTCAAGGGGATACAGATCGGAAAAGAAGAAGTCAAAATATCACTATTTGCAGATGATATGATAGTATATTTAAGTGATCCCAAAAGTTCCACCAGAGAACTACTAAAGCTGATAAACAACTTCAGCAAAGTGGCTGGGTATAAAATTAACTCAAATAAATCAGTAGCCTTCCTCTACACAAAAGAGAAACAAGCCGAGAAAGAAATTAGGGAAACGACACCCTTCATAATAGATCCAAATAATATAAAGTACCTCGGTGTGACTTTAACCAAGCATGGGAAAGATCTGTACAATAAGAACTTCAAGACTCTGAAGAAAGAAATTGAAGAAGATCTCAGAAGATGGAAAGATCTCCCATGCTCATGGATTGGCAGGATTAATATAGTAAAAATGGCCATTCTGCCAAAAGCGATCTACAGATTCAATGCAATCCCCATCAAAATACCAATCCAATTCTTCAAAGAGTTAGACAGAACAATTTGCAAATTCATCTGGAATAACAAAAAACCCAGGATAGCTAAAACTATCCTCAACAATAAAAGGACTTCAGGGGGAATCACTATCCCAGAACTCAAGCAGTATTACAGAGCAATAGTGATAAAAACTGCATGGTATTGGTACAGAGACAGACAGATAGACCAATGGAACAGAATTGAAGACCCAGAAATGAACCCACACACCTATGGGCACTTGATTTTTGACAAAGGAGCCAAAACCATCCAATGGAAAAAAGATAGCATTTTCAGCAAATGGTGCTGGTTCAACTGGAGGTCAACATGTAGAAGAATGCAGATCGATCCATGCTTATCACCCTGTACAAAGCTTAAGTCCAAGTGGATCAAGGACCTCCACATCAAACCAGACACACTCAAACTAATAGAAGAAAAAACTAGGGAAGCATTTGGAACACATGGGCACTGAGAAAATTTCCTGAACAAAACACCAATGATTTATGCTCTAAGATCAAGAATGGGCAAATGAGATCTCATAAAACTGCAAAGCTTCTGTAAGGCAAAGGACACTGTGGTTAGGACAAAATGGCAACCAACAGATTGGGAAAAGATCTTTACCAATCCTACAACAGATAGAGGGCTTATATCCAAAATATACAAAAAACTCAAGAAGTTAGACCGCAGGGAGACAAGTAACCCTATTAAAAATGGGGTTCAAAGCTAAACAAAGAATTCACAGCTGAGGAATGCTGAATGGCTGAGAAACACCTAAAGAAATGTTCAACATCTTTAGTCATAAGGGAAATGCAAATTAAAACAACCCTGAGATTTCACCTCACACCAGTGAGAATGGCTAAGATCAAAAACTCAGGTGACAGCAGATGCTGGCGAGGATGTGGAGAAAGAGGAACACTCCATTGTTGGTGGGATTGCAGACTGGTACAACCATTCTGGAAATCAGTCTGGAGGTTCCTCAGAAAATTGGACATTGAACTACCTGAGGACCCAGCTATACCTCTCTTGGACATATACCCAAAAGATGCCCCAACATATAACAAAGACATGTGCTCCACTATGTTCATAGCAGCCTTATTTATAATAGCCAGAAGCTGGAAAGAACCCAGATGCCCTTCAACAGAGGAATGGATACAGAAAATGTGGTACATCTACACAATGGAATATTACTCAGCTATCAAAAACAATGACTTTATGAAATTCATAGGCAAATGGAGGGAACTGGAAAATATCATCCTGAGTGAGGTAACCCAATCACAGAAAAACACACATGGTATGCACTCATTGGTAAGTGGCTATTAGCCCAAATGCTTGAATTACCCTAGATGCCTAGAACAAATGAAACTCAAGATGGATGATCAAAATGCAAATGCTTCACTCCTTCTTTAAAAGGGGAACAAGAATACCCTTGGCAGGGAATAGGGAGGCAAAGATTAAAACAGAGGCAGAAGGAACACCCATTCAGAGCCTGTTCCACATGTGGCCCATACATATACAGCCATCCAATTAGACAAGATGGATGAAGCAAAGAAGTGCAGACCGACAGGAGCCGGATGTAGATCGATCCTGAGAGACACAGCCAGAATACAGCAAATACAGAGGCGAATGCCAGCAGCAAACCACTGAACTGAGAACAGGACCCCGTTGAAGGAATCAGAGAAAGAACTGGAAGAGCTTGAAGGGGCTCGAGACCCCATATGAACAACAATGCCAACCAACCAGAGCTTCCAGGGACTAAGCCACTACCCAAAGACTATACATGAACTGACCCTGGGCTCCAACCTCATAGGTAGCAATGAATAGCCTAGTAAGATCACCAGTGGAAGGGAAGCCCTTGGTCCTGCTAAGACTGAACCCCCAGTGAACGTGATTGTTGCGGGAGGGCGGTAATGGGGGAGGATGGGAGGGAACAGTCATAAAGAAGGGAGGGGGGGGTTAGGAGGATGTTGCCCTGGAAACCGGGAAAGGGAATAACAATCGAAATGTAAATAAGAAATACGCAAGTTAATAAAGAAAAGTGAAAAAAAAAAAAAAAGAAATACGTGGGAAATACCTGTGGAAGACACAGAATGTGGCCCATGCCTTGTTTTAAAATCATGTTAACTCATGCTGGGGTGTAGCTCAGAGAGCTGATGGAGCACTCACTGAGGAGCCTGGGTCCTCACCTCAGAACAGCACGATACTAAGATTAAAGCAGTAGCTGAATAAATAAAATATTTTAGTTTAAAAAATAAAAAAAGAACCAGAGTAAAGAGACCAAATTTGAGTGTGCTGCTGCTGATAGAGGAGTTCACTCTAATTTTATAGGCGTTTTGAATTTTTGATTGAAATGTTTTCAGGTTATACAAAGCAGCATTTTTGCTATCAGAAGCGCACAGTGGCAGTTATTTATAAAAATGAGTTCTATCTTAATCATTCAGCGACTGTTACAAAAAGAAGTTATCTAAACCTGAAGGAAGTTGCCTCCATCCATCCTGCAGAACTGTAAGGTAGTCTCAGTAGTCAGAGAACAGAGCACAGTGGGACAGCACTGAGCTACACGTTAGTTGTGAGCCAGGCTGCGATCACCTGCGGCAACTTGGCCAAGGCATCTGACCTCGTCCTCAATGGCCTCATCATTTGACATCTCGGAGGGATTTAGAGAATTTCAGCATGGATATTAGCCTCTCCTCCCCAACCCCCAGAACAGGGGACGGGGCCAAGAGCTGCGGGCATGCTAGGCACCATTCTACCACCGAGCTGCTTCGGCCTCAACAAGCTCCACCCTCAATCCAAAACTGCAGTCCCCGAGATCAAGAAATTATAGACACAAAAGACATACGAGGTACACACCACCACAGCAATGGGGCTGCGAGTTTACCTGTCTCCTACTTTGGGCCTTCACTCTTTCACACAAATAAAATCTGTGTCTCGCCTAGCTCAGAGTGTGCTTTCAAGTCTCACGTGCCTGTCATGTCTGAGACCAGCTTGGGTCTAACACGGAGGTTCTGCTATCTTTTGTGATGTCTACAGGAAAGGATCAAGGTAATGGCAGTGCTCCCCGCTCCCTCAACATTTACCTCAGTGATTTAACATGAAAGTCAGTAAGAGGCAACAACTCCTGGTTATTTTGAACCATTCCTGTCTTGTGACACTGATCACACATGAAATATACTCTTCTTTCCACATGTGCCCACTGCCTCCTTACCTCCCTCTTCAGTCTTTCACGCTTTCGTTCTAGCTGTTTCTGGAGTTCCTTCTGTCTTGGTGAAAGACAGTATGTCGAGGTCACTGGAGAGACACCCGCTGACTGTATCCTGTGACTAGATCTCCTGGTTTTTTTATTTAGATCTGGGTTGGCAGCAGAGCTTGGACGGTTCTTGGGGTTGGCTGGTGGCTGAGGGACTTGAACCAATGGCTCTCCTGCTGGAGAGAGAGTCATGACGTGAATCTTTGCCTCGGGCTCTTCTTTCTTGATGCCACCGACAGACAGGTTGGCAGACCTGAGGGGCAACTGTGAGGATTCATGTTCCATACCATTAGCACTGCTAATGGGGCAGGAACCCCTGACTCTCAATGTCCTGTAGATTCATAAGTTCAAACTTTCCATCTCTTTCTACCAGTATCTTCCTATCGTTTTCTTCACAGCTGCCATTAGTAACTGACATGAGCATACTCTCTTGTCCTAAGTCACCAGAAATACATAACTGTGACAGTTTTCCAGACATATTGGTCTCGTTTTCTAAGAGAACTTTACAAGTGTCACTGTCTTCTAAAGGTGGGACTTCCAGATCAACTAATTTGTCTTTGAACTTCAGTTTCCGCTCCCTTTTATCATTCACAGGTTCCTGAGTCTGTAGAAGCTTGTTAGCCTCTATAATTTTCTCCATAATGTATCTCCTTACTTCCTCATCCTCTTCATCCTCCAGGTCTTTCTGGTTTTCTGGTTTGGAGTCCTGGAAGGAGTTCTCACTGTCTGAGTCTGATATGGGATCCAACGGCTGAATACTCGGGACAGAAATGAAGTCATTTCTTCTGGGCAAGGCCTCATCCTTTGGAGGTTTATCTGGATCAGAGAGCTGTGGGCCGAGTTCTGTTTCTGTTTCCTTCTCTTTTAATTCCTGGTCAAGATCGTCTTCCTTCTTACAAGCCACCTTTAAAACAAACGCGTGAGAGTTTACTCTCCAGTGCAATTCTATCCATTTACTTGGAGGACAAGTGAGACAGATTGCTTTTGTGTTCGTGTGGTTTATTTGATACAGGGGAACTTAGGAGCTCCTGGCCTCACTTCACTCACATCTCTCTGAGCTCCTCTGAGAAGCACGAGGGAACAGCGAGTCCTCATTATGGTCACTGACACTGCAGCCCTGCACTTCACTGCTTGAGCTACTTCAGCTGCAAGGCCCGGGTTCAGCTTCACCTCCCAGGAAACCCCTGCCTCCACCACTCACGCTGGGGCTTCCTGGGTACATGAAACTCTTCTCTCATGGCTGCTTAGGAAAAACTTCACTGCTGTCATTTTTCCAAATATTCTACTGCATTTCTTTTTCTCCACCGCGTAACAAATCAAGGTGGAGTTTAGTTGGTAAAACCTGCTGCCTTCGTTTCCTCAAATTCCTTCTACTCACTCGCTGGAATCCAGATAACTATTCTTGCTAGCCTTCTAAAGTCACTGCACTCAACACCCCAGGCACACTCGTTACTCCCTCGCTTAGTCACTCTAATATCAACACACACAAATTATATATGAATCTATGCACTGTGTGTGGGTGCGTGTGCGTGTGCGTGTGCGTGTGCGTGTAACCGGAGGAGCCAGGAAAGGGTCATTTTCCCTGACTTTCCCCTCCCGTATCTGATTACCCACACAGGATCCTGGTTAATTACAGTTCAGACCAGCCCCTTATTTTTTCCCTATCTACACTACTCTGAAGTGTTAATTTTGTCTTAAGGTTTCAACTATGAGCTGCGAGATTTTATTTTATTTTATTTTATTTTTTTTGGTTCTTTTTTTTGGAGCTGGGGACCGAACCCAGGGCCTTGCGCTTCCTAGGTAAGCGCTCTACCACTGAGCTAAATCCCCAGCCCCGTGAGATTTTATTTTTAAAGGGTTTATTTATATTAAAAGTATAAACCTGGGGCTGTGGAGAGATGGCTCAGTGGTTAAGAGCACTGACTGCTCTTCCAGAGGTCCTGAGTTCAATTCCCAGCAACCACATGGTGGCTCACAACCATTTCTTATAGGATCGGATGCCCTCTTCTGGTGTGTCTGAAGACAGTGACAGTGTACTTATATACATAAAAATAAATAAATCTAAAACAAAAAATATAAACCCATGATTCTTTTTAGAATCATGTTATTTAATTAGATTAAAATTTCATTATCATTTGAGCTTTGTCAAATGCATTTTAATTCCCATCCTGTCATTCACCCAAACATTAAGACATAGTGTTTAAACCGTCCAATGTCCAAGGCAAGGATAAGGGTATTTGTTCACTATGCATAAAAGGATGAGGTTTAGACAAGATAGCAGGAGTGAAAACCTTCACGGCTGTGAACTGCTTTCGTGATGTAAGAGCCGAGCGCTCTATTGGTGTAGTTCCCCGGTGCTACTGGCGTGATCGCAGGCGTGCTATTTGTACTCCTACCTCTATCATGCTGCCATTACTCTTCTCTTTATCATTGATCAACCACTCCAGGTCCTTTTCAAAGTCATCTTCATATTCTCCACTCTCTTTTGAATCAATACCTTTATCTTCATCCATTTTTTTTCACTTGTCAATGAATAATGCTCTAAGGTTTTAAAAGATAAAAGGTCTATGTTAAGCCAGTTTAGAGGTGGAGTGGGAGGTAGGTGGAGAGACCTACGCTGCAAGGTAAGCTGATTACCACAGGGAGACGTGTAACAGGAAGTGTTCAGAGTAGACGTGTTTGTACACACCCCCCTGGTGGCAACACATTTCCATAGCAGAGAGTCCTAACAACCCTGCCACCTGTCCCCAACCCTCCTAGCCCTAATCTAGGAGATCTCTAAGTTAGTAAGAAGATGGAGCTTGGAACAGGATTTTTCTCCATCCCCTGCCAATTAGTAAAACTCTTCTTCAACAGACGATGCAGTCTACATTCTACTTAGTTTTTAGATATTTGGATAAATAAGGACTCAGTTAACTGGACAGTAATCATTACTAAACTATTCCTTGTATTCTTTCCAGACATTCTTTTATATAAAACAGGCCTTCTTGCAAAAACATAGGTAACCATAGATAAACCAGCATCCACCTTCAAGACATACACTGTCTGCCGACCTACTAGTGAAAATGGTTACACTGTGAATGACACAGAATAAAATAAAATTTTCTACAAACCAAAAGGCATACCAAAACCACACTCATTTTCACACTCATTAGTCCTTGGCATCATTAGCTTTCTTTTCACAAAAGAGATACTGAAACTAAGATGTTTACCTTGCTCCTAGAAGAAA
This sequence comes from Rattus rattus, assembly GCF_011064425.1. Taxonomy (NCBI): domain Eukaryota; kingdom Metazoa; phylum Chordata; class Mammalia; order Rodentia; family Muridae; genus Rattus; species Rattus rattus. The sequence continues at coordinate 43,500,732 of NC_046163.1, read as the reverse complement.
ACTTTCCTAGGACTAGCTCCTCAACGTTTTCCCAGAGTCTTATATCAAACATAACTCTGAGCTCGTAAACAATAAATATGAAATAGCTCATACTTCTGAGATCATACATGACTCTAGTAAGTACGTGTTATTCCTTATAAAAAAATATCACCTATGTGAAAGCTAAAACGCTAAATTCAAAACCAGAACCAGTATAACAAACAAAAATATATCAGATATATTAGGAGCTATTAAAAATCACAGAAATATAAGTTTTTTAAAAGGCATAGGTAAAGTAAATGAAAAATAAATGAGGTTGGATCAACTCTGAAGCGTAATTGAATTTCCATAATTTCCGAGGGAAACATTCCCACTGGTTCTACTGTAAACACAAACAACGTAAACACAAACTCTTGTTGCCAAGTCCCTTAAGCCTTTCAAATGAGTCACAGGGCATTCAACCCCCTCGGCCTTCATCACCAGGGTACTGTCTACGTGATACGCATGCCAACACACGAGAATAAAATGGCATCTTCCACGAATCAAATTTCTTAGCATTTCCTATTTTATTACTGTGATTGTTTCACACGTTTAAAATGTCAAGTTTATCATCGTATCTACGTAAGTGGTTAGGACCAGATCAATAGTTAGACTGCAGTGGCAGAAATTAGTCCCTTCCTCTTAAGTGTGTGAAAAACCCTGAGTGTCTGAAGAAATGTGGGTCCAAACCATGTTCACAGATGCACATTCTATTGATAACTTTCTCACCAGATAAAAAATGTTTAAAAATACTTTAACCTGATAATTCTATTCCACCTTTACCATATCTAACCTTTTAAACGATATTTGTTGGAACACCAAGAAACAAAAGAATAAACAGTAAAGAGAAGGTCTTTCCATATAAAATAAGCAAAAAAAACTTATTTCAAAAAGCAGTTAAGCAAATTTCCACAACTCTAAGAAACTATCGGGTCCATCCTTCCTGCTGCATCCCGACAAGGCTGTGGTGCCGTGGAATTTTTTTTTTTTTAATTACAATCTGTTACAAGCGCCGACAGGAATATTTAACAAAATTAGGTAAAATTTTGAATTCTTACTGAGCGTCTTAAGCACCAACTGAATGGATAGCATGCTATGTGTGGAAGCTAACATTTCAGGAGTGATTTCTTTTCTTCCACTAAAGCTACCATTCGCTTTCTTAAACTTTGAGAAGGGAAATAACAGGACAAAAACTCTCTCCTTGTGCATGATGAAGTGATACTGTGCCAGGCTGGGGAGATCCTGGGGCTTATGACCGCTTGCTTCACCCACCTCCCTCCCACCTCACCCAGACGTTTATCCTCTCCCTGCTCCTGCCACCTGTCGGCCTGTCCTTCCTCCTCTCCCGCTAAATCCCCTCCTGCCTGTGGAAGATGCAGCGGCTGGGGTCACAGAGATGGCCGCAGGAACTCTCTTCTCCTTTTCTAAGCTCTGACAAAGAGGCAACGGTGACAACCCTGGGCCTGCTCCTGAAGCAGCCAGCACCCGGGTGCCATGGCAACGGCGCGTCTCTGCGGACTTCTTCCGGGCTTCCCACTATTGAAGCAAGCTAGGATCGCGCGCAGGCGCAGAACGAACCCCGCGAACACCTGTGCCTCACATCCGGCCAGCGTTTCTAAGACCCGGAAGCCACACATCCCCTTTTGTTTTCACTCGGCCTTAATGCCTGGACAAGAACTGTTGCCTTGGTTGTGGATTTTGTATACCACTGAACAGATTTTTAATTTGTTGCCATAACTTATAATAAAAGTATATCTCTGTGTTCATTTTCCTCAAGTGAACATTAAAAGACAGCAAATTGTTAATTGCTGTTTCAACCCTCAGATTAGAGAAATTATAGTAAACATTTTATTTACAGAAAGGGGTTATGAAACAAAATAGAACTTTAGTTCAAGCATTCAAACCTATTGAGAGAGGCAACTACACTTTTCCTATAACTTCCCTAAATATCTTTAGGGATAAAGGAAAATAAGGTAACATTCAGAAAGCGGTGACAGCTAATAGGCTAGCCATGAAGGAGCTCGCACGTTGTACACGTTGTAAATAGAAGTGTGGATAAGCAGTACAACATAGGTGCAGATTCATCTAAAAAAGGGATGGATTGAGGATAGACAGACAGACAGATAGATATAATTTATTTGCAGAGTTTACTCTAGAGCTTACTTTTGGAAAATAATACGAATCATGGGAGATGAGCTGGACTTTAGACATGAAGAGGTATCAACTTGTTTTGTTGACTCAAAATATACGAGACAGGGTGCAGCATAAATCGAAACCTTTAGCCTCACTGCCCATCGCCTGTTAGCAATTACAAGCATAACACAGAAACTAACAGTGCGATCTAGGGATAAACATTGTCTTTCTCATTTTCTTGCAAGAGTATTCATGGCATTCATTCCTACGAAACTGTGAGCTCCCTTTCAAGTAGAGGTTGAATTTGGGACATTTACAAGCCTTCAGCCATAGAGCCATTTAAATGTTTGAACGATAGTTCAAAGGAGTGTCCAGGGCCAATAGGTCTTTAAAATGAACTAACTGTAATATTTACAAGCTTTGCGAGGATAACGAAAGTCAATAAAGGAAGTGGGGCTTTGATAATCAGAGATGAGAGAGGAAAGTACCTCAGAAACAGGGCATTTTAGAAAGTTCAGGATCTGATCAATAGAATAACAAGTGTCGTGAGTGTTCAAGATGTACAAGCAGGCGAGGAAGGAATGATGGTGGTATAATGTCACACTTTATAATTTCAAGTCTAGCAGGTAAAGGTACCAACTCCTCCATCATTTAGTGTCCGCTGCTCTCTCTAATGAGTGGAGTGAAGATAGGCTACTCATGACTGACCAGGGGAGCAAGTAAAGGACGTGTAAGAACTGATAGAAACACCACACAGACATGCCCCCAGCTGTGCTCTCATTTCCTAAGCATGTCTCAATCCAATCAAGCTGACAATGGTAACCATCAAAGGTCCAATACGTCAAATTACATTGTATAGTAAAGTATTTCATATCTAGATATATTTATAATAAAAATGGACCTAATTAAAAACAAACAAATATCCTTTTTATAGTCATCCTTGTGAGTCACACCAGACTGGAGGACTTAAGTTTGCCTCTGACCCGCAGCAGGGGGGACAAATCTGCTTCTAGCTCAAATGCCAGCAATAAATTTCTTAAAACAAACGCTCTAAGGGAAAAGGTATTTCAGGGTAATTACTTCCACATGGTATTAGATTTGCTCTGCCCTTGTTTCTTCTGTTCAGCACTTTTGACTTGCAGGTCCCAGCCCTGAAGGGCAGAGGATGAAAGGGATTTCTTGCTGAGAGTCTCCAGCTTACTTATATGTGATCGGGAGTCCCGTGACCAACCCTTAACTGTGGAAGAGGATTTAATAAGAGCCATTCCCCATAGCAAAAACAAACAAAAAACCCAAAATTTATCTACTTCAGTTTGTCCCTTGAGAAAGCAACAAACACGGTGTGCTTTTAATTACTGAGTTTGTAAGTTGAGTGCTATCGTCTAGCAATTGCCCTTTGGAAAATACGTGTCCACGTGGTTGAATGTGGGTGCCAGTCACTAAGCCAGCCTCTACAGTTAGCCTTTCTTCTGTGTGCAGTTTTATAGCAGACATGGCTTTCTGTTTACCTTCAGGCATCTCCCTTCTTTGGGTTGTCAAACCTATTAAGCTCGTTATAAACTTAGATAAATGCCTTTGGCTGCTAGGGTGTTTCGGCTGACCATGGGCACATCCTATCTTTTGTATCCAAATGTAAAGAGTAACCATTCCAAGATTACAGAAGGCCACCCTGAGAGGCTCCGGACAGCACCAGAATGTGGCTGAGGATGTGAGTGTGAGTGACAGGATGCCTAAGAGAGCAGCGGACCCCAGATGTTTTGAAGAGAGAGAAGGGTGTTACAATGGTCACCCTTCCTTTTCTCTCCTTCCTTTGAGAGGGCAGAGGAAATGCAGAGTAGAATGAATTAATACCTTTCAAGATTGTATCCCATTTCCTACTTATAGGCTAAACAATCCCTGGACAGCACCTATAAATGAGCAACTTATGCGTATGAGTAAGTTATACATGTAAATGAGTAACGACAACGCCCAAGCTGATGCATTAAGATGACATGGAGAGATAACAAGAAAAACTGTGATAGCATTTCTTAACAGGGCAGGGGACAAAGGTAAGAAGAATTGGGGCTGACTTAAAGCGGATTTTAACTTGGCTCTAACCTGGTTTATTGAGGGACTCAGAGGTGGAACTAGGCAGTTGGGTAATTCTGGAACTCACAGAGGCAAAGACAACACGTGTGAAACTTTTGGAGAGATCAGCTTATGAGTCTTCAAGTCACTGGAGCAGATAGATAAGAATAAAACTCAAAGGTGTATGGGGGTTGGTAGGGGAAGTGTAGTGAAAAGAGAGGAGACAAACAGAGCCCAGGCTTTTCCGCCATTGAGGTGTTCAGAAGGGAACAAAGAAACTTTGAGGAGATTCAGGAAACAGTTGAAATGTGGAGAGAGAAGCCAGGAGCAAGAAATGCAAGGAATGCTCTGAAATTCAAAGGCTGCACAGCTGTGGGGTGCTTTGGGGGCCGTTTCAAGGATGTGGGCAAGAATTTGACATTGGGCTAGGACAAGGAAGCAGGCTCAAGATCTAGATCACCTCGACAGGTCGGTGAACACCATGGGACCTTTGTTTATGCTTTGTTTGCTCCTTGAACACTTTGTCGTTGACCTAGAACTGACCCTACTCTTTGCAGGTACCTAAAATGGTATAAAAGCAGACTGAAAAAAGTAAACCCTCTTCAGCTTCAGCACTGGCCTGACTGTTATGTTGTCTAATTGCCCTTTCTTATTTTAATCCTCATTCCCTCCCTCCAAACCCTGTTGGCTGACTGAGCTTGTTTGGTCACACAACAACGGAAACAAAAGTGAGGGGACAGTCTCCAAAAAAGGACAGGGGCTTTGTCAATTATGTCAATAAGAATTTTATTGCCAGGAGGTGGCCATGCTCAGCACCCAGACAGCAGAGGCAGGCAGATCTCTGAGTTCTAGGCCACCCAGGTCAACAGAGCTAGTTCTAGGACAGTCAGAGTTGCACAGAGAAGTCTTGTCTCTAAAAAACAAAACAAAACAAAACAAAAAAAAACCCCTCAAAAACAATTATTTATGTGTTCATCATTTATCCGTTCATTTATGTGGGGTGCAGCATGTGTAACCCAGAGGATGACTTGTGGGAGTTGGTTCTCTCCTTCCACCATTGTGGGTCCCTGGCATCCAATGCTGGTCATCAGGCTTGATAGCAAGTGGTCTGTCAGCTCCTCTTCTGAAAGAGTGTTAACATCCAGAATGTACACAGAACTCAAAAAAGTAAACATCTTCGGGGGAGAGGGTTCTAAAAGTGCAAAGATTAATCTGAGAATTCTCAAAAGAAATTGTACATACATACAAATGGGCAGTAAACATACAGTCTCCCTTCAAATAAAACAAACCGAAACAAAAACCAGGTCCAATACTTTAATTATCAGGAAAATGTAAACTAAAAGAACATGAGCATTCCATCTTACCCCAGGCAGGTTTGGCTGTTATCCAGAAAAACAAATGGGACTCGGTGGAGAAAATGGAGAAAACCCGAGAAACTGTTAGTTAGAATTACTAATTACTAATTAGGACCTGTGAAAATCAGTGTAGAGTTTCAAAAAAAAAAAAAAAAAAAAAAACCACAGAACCCGTCTGAAACAGAGGCGTCAAGTGGTCCAGAGCTATCACTCCTCTGCATATGTAACCCACATCCACATCAGCACACTGTAAAGATATCCACACACCCATTTTTGTCTTGGTACTTTTATTAACAACAGCCACGATATGGAATCAGCCTGACGTCCATCGGCAGATGAGAGAGGAAAGGAAATGTGGCAACTAGTCCCAGTGAGGTTGTAGTCAAGCAGAGAGAGGAACAGAATTACAGGATCTGCAGGGAAAAAGGGTAGAACTGGAGGTCATCAAAGTAGTGGAATAAGCCTGACCCTGGACGGCAAACCTAACAGTTTCTGTGTTTTCTCTCATTTGTGGAATCTAGATTTAGGTAGAGGACAAACACATGAAAGTATATGGGGCCTATTTGGGAGGAAGAAGGGACCAATGTTTGGGGGATAAGAAACAATACTGGAGGTGGGGGAGGTGAACAAGATAAAGCACATGGTATGCTTGTGTGAAAATGTCAGTGAAACCTATCATTTGGTCCGATTCATGTATGCTAATGCAAAGACTTACAGGCTTACTTCGGAAAGGAGAGCTGCTCAACTGTCGGACAGATGATGCCAGCAGGTCAAATAGAACAAGAACCAATTCCGTTTGTAATAGCCTCAGGGGAGCAGTAGACAGGAAAAGACGAGTAGAGTGAGAACTGTAGACAGCGCTTTCCAGGAAGCAGTTATGAGGAGGAATGGAGACCTGTACCTAAATCCTAACCAGAGAGAAATTATAACCATTTAAGGGTACAGTTGTATGGAAACAGAAATACTAAAGAGTTAACGCCCATCTAGCACTGGATTATGGTAGAATGCAGTTACTCTTGAGTGTAGTCTCTGGTTTTAATTTTTATTTTTTGTACTGAATATGTCATGAGTGGGAAACAAATATGAGGAAGGGCTGATGTCTGAGAAAAAGAAATGCTCTGAGGTTGGAGAGTCAGCAGATGGATCACTCTTTTACAAGAGATACCCGCTGTATCCACGGCCCAAACTTGATGGTTTAAGCTGTTCGCATTAGTGAAGGGTCTTGGTGTCCATTATGATTGTTTGGATGTTTCTGAAATTAGATACCCTCAATCTGGTTATTAGTTATCTGAAACACTCAGGAGCGAGTCAGTATTTCTGCAATGTAGGACTGAAGGAATTTTTTTTTTTTGATAAGCTGCTGGACTTTTGTACAATTCTTTCTTGGTCTACTTTGCAAACAGAGGTTTCTCAGGTCGCCCCTGGCAGATGGAGAGGACAGAACCATATTTCCCTTTCTGTCGTTTCCTCTGTTTCGACAGCAAGGAGCCTCAAAGACAAGGAACAATGCCTGACTAGTGACCTTGGAAATGCTGCTTCCAAACTCACCTCTCCTCTTGGTTTTCACCTTGCCCTTTCCTACCCACCCTCCATATTCATCATCTTTTTTTTTTTTTTTTTTCATTTCTCCCCGGAGGCTTTCCCGAGCTCTCTGAGGCACTAACAGTAAGCGCTTAAGACTGTAAAGTTGTCCCTCCTGCAAAAAGGATCCCTGAGGAAGTACTACTTCATCTGCCACACTGAGGAAGCCTGTTAAAGGAGTTTTGAGTCACCTACAGTAGCAGGCTTTTTCACTCTCCATCACCTGATTCAACTTACTGACTTTGAGGCCCCCTTTTTCTGTGGAACCAAGTCACATGTTCTTGAAATAATTTCAAACTGGCAGACAAATGTTTTTCATTCTCGGGCTGTCTTGCCTGTTCTCATTTCAAAACCAAGCCCTTTATCCTTGACTTAATGGTTGATTTTTCTCCATAGCCTTCGTACCTGCTCTCCTCTTTTGATTTTTTTTTTTTCTCTTTGGACATGGTCTTACTCTGTACCTGTACTCTGTACCTGAGGGCCTAAAATTTACCGTGTAGACCAGCTGGCTATGAACTTGTGGTCACTTTTTTGCCTTTGAGTAACTTCCCAAATGGTCATTTATGGTCATGGACCAACATGTTCACCAACACAGTTGTATCTTGTTCTGTTTTTGAAGACACGACTCTGGGCAAGCATGAAATGACTTATACTCCAAACGATGACCCTAAAATGCAGAGGAATTATCTGTATGGAGAAACTGGGGGTCCAAAAACCGACCAAGAATTAAGTGTCAGAGCTGGAAACCCTTTAAGCCCTTTGATGATTTTTTGACTAATTTCTCACTGTGAACACAGTTTCTGGAAACCGCTTCTTGATCTTGTAAGCACAAGACACAATAAGATGTCCCTGTCAGAGTCTCTTGGTCCAAGCGCTGGACCTGTGAGTGTGTTCCACATTTCAGTCAGTACTCCAAGCTCATCTAAGGATTGCCAGTTTTTGCTGTCCTTCTGGAGGGAATATTGACACTCAAGTCGTGAGGAGAGGTAAGTCTCTTAAACAGGTGAGCAAACTTGGGATCTTTAAATATTTTTGCAGGGGTTGGGGATTTAGCTCAGTGGTAGAGCCCTTGCCTAGGAAGCGCAAGGCCCTGGGTTCGGTCCCCAGCTCCGAAAAAAAGAACCAAAAATAAATAAATAAATAAATAAATAAATAAATAAATAAATAATAAATAAATAAATATTTTAGCAGAGAGATTATTATTTTTTTTTAGTTATGATTCTTCTTTGGATTTTTAGCAGTTTAGAAATGTCCATATCATCCCCCACACCCCAGGCTGACTTATTTTAAAGGAAGATGATTTGGTAAGAGATGACTTCAGAGGGTACCATGCATGGGTTCATACTAGACAGGTTTAAAATATCAGAGGTGCACACCCACTATTCACCCACGGTTTCCTTCACTCAAAGATTTGATGTGGGTTTTGGAAGTTTCAGAAACCTCATTTTGACTCATCTCTGGTGCTGTATTAGACTCACCAAAGCTAAGCTGCCCTCCCTGAGCTGTTGAACTGGAGGGTTCTTGCTTGGGAAGGAAGGTAGAATCTACACGGTGCAGGAGAGACAAAAGGTCTATAGCATGAGAGGGGCCATGAGCCCCTAGTGAGTAGGCATAGGATAGACTGACTCCACTCCATGCCGGACGGTATGCTCTGGTCTCCAGGTGCTGGCCTGGACTGCAGGGGCTTAGCGGTGAGACTCATTTGGGGAGTTTGTGCATGTCTCACTTCCCCCACACGATTTGGATCCCTGGGCTGCTTGCTTCTCTGCCAGTTACCCATTTCCTCTTGCAGATGTTCAAATCCTCAGCCTATCGCTTGACATGCACTCTCCCCCAGCCTGGCATTTCCCCCTCTCTGGGGCTGCTCTCTGAGCCAGGTCTGCATTCTTCCGCCCTTGTCTCATTCCATAACGGGATTGAACGGAAGTGACTAGCAATTTATAGGGTCAGGGAGGGAATCAGAAAGGCCATAGCTTCTCCACTTCAGGATGTATAATTTGAAGGGAAATATTTAAGCTTCCTGAGCCACTTTTAAATATGAGCACATTCTACAATGCTAATTTGCCAACCTAAAATCACCCATCTTTTCCTATTTCTACTGCTGTACATCAAGAAGGGCCTTCCTCACCTATATGGGACCAACTACAAGGACAGTTTCAAGCAACAATCCTAAGAGTTAGCTACTCAAACATCTACTCTGCTCACAGCTGCAGGACTACATTCCTTACAGGTGGACTTATTACTCACTATCCCATCTCCAGCAAACCTGATTGAAAAGGCAGTGAAGATATACTAGAAGAAACTACAGGGACAGACAACTCTAGCTCAACTGTTTAGTGATAATGAAAGGCCTGCCCTTGAGTGGGCTGTAGGAGAAAAGCATTTGTTTGGATGCTGCACGGTGAGCCTGACCTGGTGCTGAGACGGTTTGGTTTCTGGTATACAGTGAAGATGATTTTCAAGTGGAGCGACCAAGGGGCTTCTCTGGGCATGAGAATATTCTGAAATGGAATAAAGAGGCTATGGAGTTTCAAAATAAGACTTTCAGCCCTGCCTTTAATTTCCTTAATTGAAAATGTTTAGTTGCTAGCAAAGGGACTGAACACTGTTTTAGTTTCTGAAGAGAAGAATGCTTGAAAAAGAGACATGAGAGATGTAGGGAAACGAACCAACATTGCAGACAGTGCCGGCAAGGGGTGCTGCAGGGAAGAGTGCAGGGGACATCACAGAAGGGGGAGGGGGGCTGACTGGTGGTTTAGAAGGAGAGAGAGAGAGAGAGAGAGAGAGAGAGAGAGAGAGAGAGAGAGAGAGAGAGAGAAAGAGAGAGAGGCTTTAAATGAATGTTGTCCAGGAGGAAAGGCTATTAGGAGATTTATAAACATAAGGCCCCTTTTGAAGATGAATTCAAAATAATTGAGTGAAAAGGGAAAATATACTGTAAAATATTTATTTAATAAAAATAGTTTTATAGTCTATACAGATTGAATAAAAAGTGCAACAGATTATTTCCACTTCTGCATAAAAGTGCAAACAGTACAGCACATTGGGTTTTGCATTCCACAAACATGGCCACATAGTAGTACGTGAACATAGTCTTGATTTAGACAGGTAAGAAGGATCAGATTAAGTGCCACAAATAGTTAACTAAATTCCAAGTAAATATTGCTTTGGCAATGTGAACAATTTGATTGTATCATAATACATATTATTTTAAAAAACAAAATAAAATTTCTCAATCACGTTTCTTCTTGTTTCTGGGCAACCAACATCCTACAGAGCAACAAGAAACGGTGGGAGGAGGGAGACCAAAATGTAAGCTCGGACGTTAAATGTAAGGCTACTCTGACCTTAGCTCTCCCTCTCCTAAGTGTTCTCCTCTCCCGAGCTGCAAAGGAAGACCCACGGACCTGTGCTATCCTCATGTTTCCTATGCGGTTTGGTCTTCCCAGTGCTAGTACTTGACCCAGGGTCTTCCACGTATTCATTAAGCTGCAGTTTTGCAATCTCAGTATTAATAATACTGTTTAGCGACGTCGGTCTTAAAAAGTCAACACTCTCATTAAAGCACCTACCCGGATCTGTTGCACGACAAGACGACAGTTTCCATGCCTCACAAATATCAGCATACAGAACATCACTCTTTCAAGTAAGGAAGAAATGCTTTAACTCTCAAGATGATCTACCCTGAGGAACAAAAGCAGGTCTAAGGTCTATCCTAGTTCCAACCCCATTAAAATCATTAAAAAGAGGCTCAGTTTATAAAAAAGCCTGTGGAATAATCCAGTTCCTACTGACATCTTGATCTTGGCTAAGAAAGCCAAGATGATGAGAGGCATATGGGAATGATACTCAAAGAAAAAAGAGTTCATCTTGTTTTGGAAAGGAAAGGGGATGTAAATATAAAATGGGCTCTCTGTATCTCTAACCTACAAATGACCTTTTTAATTGCAATCGAGAGTCCTTCATACTGAAGTATTAAAGACAAACAAGCCTACCTGACTAGCCTTCCTCAGGTATCAGCAGGCTTTAAAATGTGCCTTTTCTAATGAAATGAGCTTCTCCGGGAAGCATATGAATAATGCACAAATGTACTTCTAAAGAAAGTTTCCAAAATGTACAATGGTCAGAATGGGAAGCACTAACATTCACACAATGAATTTTAAAAATAAAATTAGACAACACTCCTTAGAAGACAGAACATTAAACCTGAGCAGATATTGCCAGTAAGAAACGATTTCCATCTGCAGACATACACGTGCGCACAAATAACACTGAAATCAAAATGAGGCTGGATGGGGCGAGTGCTGACAGAACGCACGACTATCGTGACTTCTACCATCCTGCGGCTTGTGAAGCCCTGGTCCCACCAGGCTACAGGTCTGGGTGAATGACAAATGTGACAAAAAGCATCACACTCACATGCTAATCAAGGAAAGAGCAGACGTGCTGCTTCATTACTCGGTTTTCCAAAATCAAGTTTTGTGGGGTTTTTTGAATTAGAAGAAGTCATTCTTAAATTACTGCTCAAAAATAAGCCATGAAAAACAGCTTCAGTTCTGGCCTCCCTCAACAGTATTGCACTAACCCCAAGAGTACAAGGTGTTAGTTGAGTAGCTGCTTTGAAGGCATGAGATACACATTCATAAATAGTTATCTGAACCACAGAGAGTGTAAGTACATCCAAGCGGTTACTGTGCAGAGTCCTTGCTTGGAAGCAGCAGCATTCCGGGAGCACGTTAGGAAGTGGTTGCTTGAGGGCTGGAGTTGGGATCTTCCTGCTTTCTGCATTTCTTTACAATACTGACTATGCCATTAGCCAGGAAAACCACAGAGATGGCTGCAAAGTAACTCGCATAAATCAGGAACTGCAAGAGAGAAAAGCAGTCATTCATAAAATTATCACGAGATGGGTTGTACACAAACATACTCTACACAATGATTCCAGACTGGATAAAAGTAGCCATTTTGTAAGCATTTGCATACATGTTTTCTCAATGGGTCGTATGTTGAGATTCATAACACTTTTCAACCATAAGTATTTGGTATTTGGGTGAAGACCGGCTTTATAAAAAGGAGGAAGGGGACTTAAGAGCTCTGAGGTACCACGAAGCAGGGCATCTCAGTACCTTAGGTTTATAGAATGAGGGTTGGAGAGATGGTTCTGCAGCTAAGAGCATGGCTGCTCTTCCAGAGGGCCTGAGCTCAAGGTCCACCTCCCATGTGGTAATCACAAGCATCTGTAACTCTAGTTCTAGGGACAAAACATCTCACAGGTTGAGAAGGATCTCTAGGGCCTCACAAAAAGACAATGATCTCAACAACCTCCATAAAAAAGATCTCAGAATGGGGAGGCTGCAGAAGGAAGAGGAGGACGCGTAGGTTGGATCTGTTCAGAATGTTTCAATTTGTTTTCATAAAACAGGGCCCACTTCTGCCACCCAGATCTGGTAAACTTTTCAGTGTCATGAACACATCTTACCTGAGTAATAATGCACAAGCCAAGGCCCCTGGCATCTACCACAATCAGAGTGAGCAGAGCCTGTAGGGCCAGAGCAATGAAGGTGTTCACTCCAAACACAAGGGCGTACCGCTCCATGCTAAGGTTTGCAGCAATCTGAAAACTTTCAGAAGGAAAACAGTGACTGCAACGCCCTGACCTCCTCCTGAACTGTCTCACATTTATACTCCAAGCGTGAACACAACCCCTTCTCGATACTGCTAACTCCCTTTCTGAAATGTGAAACATGGTTTGCTGCTGCGTGATATAAGTCTTATGCAAACATATGCAAACAGTTGGATAAAAATATAAGAGAATAAACAAATCTTCCCTAAATACTGCCTGGGGGAAAACGTACAAAAACTACACCATGATGCCTCCTTTAAATAGAAAATTTAATTTTTTCAATTTGTAAAGAAATCCAAGTTTATCTTGCCCATGTTTCCTAATACTTCTGAGTTAAAATACATACGTTGCTATGGTGATGAGTACCATGTAGATGATTCTGAAGACAACATAGGATGCATAGCACACCCAAATGTTCTCCACGGTGTCCATGATGTACACTGCAGCAGCAATCAGGAGAGAACACAGGAATAACGTCACCTCTCCCCAAGTTGACCAAGATAGTTTTATATAACCAACCGCAAACACAGCACTTGCACCTACAAAACAAAAAAGGATTCAAGTTATTGACTAAAGAAACTCTATTTCAACACATTAAAAACTCACCTCAATTATTATTAAGACCTTTCAACCTGCAAATTAGGAAGCTCAAAAATATGGAGTTCCTTGAAACTTAAGCAGAGAAATGTTGAATGTGATGGCATAACATGTGGCCCCTGAGAGGAGACTGAATCAGCACATCTGGCAACCAGACAGAAGGCAGGACAGAGGCCCAGGGATACTGCTACGGAGTAAGTATTTGGCCTGAAGCACAGGTCAGAGTCACAGAAAATTACTGCAGCTGACTTGGCAACGTGGCTGGGTGAGTCATCTCTCCTTCAGACCAAGAAGCAATCTAGTATATGCAAAACGGCTTCTCTTCCCTTAAGTGATGTGATGATGGCGGTGTCAGCTCTAATATGGGAGTGCTTTCTGGGTGCCAGCCATAATCAGTAAGTGCTTAGAGCTGTTGTGTAGAATCTTCCAATAAGCTTATGAAGTAGGGCAGCAAATTAGAAAGGGACAATAGAATGTGTTATCAAGGACACACGCTTTGAAGCCACCATGCCTGAGTTCCAATCTGTAACTTCATAAATAAAGTATCAATAAATCAAATAAATCAATATATTTATTGATTTTAGGCAAATTATCGACATGTTCAAACTTTCCCATGTAAAATGGCAATAATAATTGTGACTACCTCACGACTTCTGGGATACAACTTATACACCTATTGTCTACAGAACAGTGTTCAGTACATCTTAACGCTCAAGAGACATTAGCTACTGTCATAAACTATAGTATGCTGCTACTCAAAATCTCAATAAACACGGGCAAGTAGAACTTGGATAAGAGAAGAAAACCATTTTGAAAATCAGTACATTCCATTTCTGAGAATGTGTCTGTCGGTCAAAGTCCCCTACCACTTGATTATATCCAAGTTTTCTCCTAATAAGAAAAATCGAAGCTCCAAACAAGCCATTCCTCTGGGCTCTTTCGGAGTTGGGAGGAGGGAATAAACCTGATCCCTGTGTCTTAACTACTTACCCAGCAAGGTTGAAACAGCCTCCACACCGCCATTGTAGATGACAGCATTCTGAGAAGGCATGACCTTCTCCCACAATCCCTGTGCATAGTTCACCACTTGGAAATAACCGCAGGTGGAGAGGGCCCACCACACGGACCAGCAGAGCAGAGGGCGGGAGGAGTAACACATCAGGAAGTCATTCCACAGGACTTTGAACACCCGCAGCCGGTCTGGCTTGGGCTCCTCCTGCACAGCAAATGGAAACAGAGCTGGAACACTGTGGTAGTGGACGCTGCAGGCCACTATACAAGCTCGGCTTTCTATCTCAGAGATTTTCGTCCTTTGTGAAAACCAAGTGCTAATTTTACTCAAGTAAAATGTATATATTTGAAAGGAACAACAGAATGGATTATCAAGAACAGAAGCCCTGAAGCTACTCTGAGTTGGGGGAAGTGAGCTTCACACTTGCTCGAATTGTGTGTGAGTGTGATCTGTGCAAGTTTGTATAAATTACTGATCTTGGATCCCAATCTTATCTCCATGAGAAGAGGGGAGATGAGATCCAGTCCCTGACTGTTCTATGCCCTGTTGAGAGATCACTTCTAGTGGAAATTTTTGTATGCTTTAACATGTATTTATGTTGAGATCTTTTGAGACCTGGCCTCACAATGTAACCCATGTTGACATGGAACCTGTCACCTTCCTGCCTCAGCCTTGAAGTGCTGTGACAATAGGTGTCTACCACCACACCCAGTTCAAATGCTGACGCTTCAGTCACCGATAAATAATAAAGCTCACGTTGGTATAGAAGAACTCTTGAAAGTGTAACTCAGTTTGCCAGTGGGCAATAAACTCTATTTAATAGGCAGTGACTTGAACTTAAAAAGTTAATAAAATAGGTAACAGAGTATTGTCCTGTAAAGTTTTAATTTTTGTTATACATACATACATACATACACACACACACATACACACATATAATACACGCATTTGTATGTGGTGGCTGCTATGAAAAAATGTTCTTTTCTATATATTTCTTAGAATCCAAAACCGTAAAACCCCATACTGGTCTATAAAAATTTTTTAACTGTAAGCAATGTTAGTATTTAAAGTATATACTTATATACCTACTATGTTAATATTTAAAGTATATAACTATTAGGTATGTTCAGGTTTGCCAAGGCCACCCTAACACATTTGAAACCAACCAGGAGAGGACATGTTTTTCCTACTACATGAGATCTAGCAAATGAAAAGATCTGTCAACCAACCCTCTGCTGACTCTCCAGTGCCACTTAACAAATTATGCCAGAATTAACACTTCAATACTTAATCCCTGGTCACTGTAACTAAAGATGGCGCCCTGAGTACTCAGAGGTGTGTCCATGACAGGCGGACCCCTGTTGGTATTGGAGGACTGAGGCGCCTTGAGACAGAATTTAAGCTGGTTCCTGGCCAGGCTTTTATAGGCTGCGCAGAAACCACTAGGTCGATTTTAGGTAGAATCGAGCTGTTCTCAGTAGTTCTGCTTCTTCATTCAGTCTACAAAACCTGTACTTCAGTTTTAGGTTCCCTAAGCATGACAGGAATGTTAATACGCTTATGGCCAAGCAACATTCCAGGAAAATTCAAACTGCTTCAATGTAGCTAGACTCAATCTTGTCCTTGTTTCTCATACCCTATAACCTGCCAGGAAAAACAACACACACACACACACACACACACACACACACACACACACACACACACACACACACACCACGTTTCATATTAAAAAAATTAAACTGGGGAGTTAACTAATCCTTCTAGTTGCACAGAATGGGTGGACTGCTTTAAATGCTGAACTTCTCTCTTCTAAGAAAGAGCTTGAAAATGTTATCTTGAATTTGTCTGCTATTCTCTTCTTATCATTCATTCCCTGCCCTTCTACAATATAACAACAAGGCATCATTTGAAGTGAATAACATGCATCGCTTCTAGCCCAGGAAAGAAAAATAATTCTGTATCTTTAAACACTTTGAGCTTCAAGTCAGAAGCTACGAGTGGTCATTTCGAACACTCACTAACAAACATTTTCTGAGTGCTTCCTTTGTATCTACCAAGCAGTAGGGATACAAAAATGGAGACACAGTCCCAAGACATTTCTGACAGATGCAGAATGCGATGCCAGCGTGACTTTGAGGAGCACGCAATCTGGGGAGGATGAATTGATTACCCAGTATATAAATCAGTTGCATCTTCATGAGTGGCCCGGTGGACTGGGTTTGCCTGTTCGTTTCACTACCGTTAGCCAATTTAACACACAGAACAGCAACTGCACATTTAAGGCTCAACTCACCGGTTCCTCCACCGGAGGCTCATCTAAATTTAGAGGGATTTTTGACTCAATGTCCTCCCATCCAGGAAGATGGTTAGATGCTGGGGTATCATTAGTGATGCCGCCATTTTGTACCTTGAGGCCATTCACTCCGTGACAGGAGGAAGGGATGTGGTGAAAGAAGAGGCTCTTCTGTGGCATAGGCAGAAACCAGGCCACAGCAAAGGCCACAGAAACGCAGGTGAGGGAGAGGACGTTCAAGCTGAACAGTGACCAGCCCACCACGGAGACAAGGATCTGCCCTAGGACAGAGCCCACTGTAAAGCCCACCAAGGTGGCACTTCTACAGTAACTTGTGACTTTCTGGTACATGCCCAGGTCGACCACAGTGTAGATATAGGAGTAGTAGGCGATTTCAGTGGCTGTGGCAATGCCATAGAAGAATTCCAAGAACTGAACAGCCAGCAGTCCTTGGGCATAGAGCAGCATGAACCATGTAACAATAAGGCTGAGTCCCTGCAGTAGAATGACAGGCTTGTAACGGAGGTAGTCTGTGGCAAGGAACACGGGGAAGAGTAGCAGCAGGTAAGAGTATGTCCACACTGGATAAATTTCATTGAAGACCTGGTAGGGAAAAAGTAAAAGCTCGTTAGTGATCCACAAACTCGACAAGTCATAAAAATGTATTCTTACAAAACAGCCTTCTAACCTTCCTTATCACCTGGAGAAACAATGGCTAATGTAAGTACAGGTAACTTGTGGAACAGCCTTTCCTATCCCCTCGTCACAATAAAATCCTTTCCATGCATCGAGGATCTTGCTATGTGGCCCGGGCTGAACTCAAAAGCACTAACTACATAGACGAAACTGGTCTGGGACGGTGGAACCTTCTATCTCAGCCTTCCAAGAGCTGCAATTACAAGTATTCGCTATCTCTTCCCCAGCACCTTTAAGGTTTCTGAGAGTTGGGTCCACCATTCATCTGTGTAACTTAACAGCCAGCATATCTGAAAGATACAAGGACCAATAAATGTTTTGGAAATTAGATCACTGCCAATTCTTATCTCTAACAGTTATTAGTATTATCATTATCATCATCATCATCGTTCCTTTTATAATTTCATACACAGGTACAAAGTGTTTAGATGATATCTGCTTCTACTCCCACTCCAAGTCTTTGAGATCATCACATCCACTTCATTATTACTCTCTTCTTTCCGGACTCCTCCTTTGTCTATAGCCCAGAGTCTAACTAGTGCTGCCTCTGTGCACATTGGTATGGGTCATCCACTGAAGCATGGGCAATGTATTATGGGTCAGCCCTCTATATCAGTGTGTAGTGAGACTGCTGGGCAGAAGAAAAGAGTGCATCTGTCTTAGGCCTTGATCAGACAGCTCTCGCTCGGCAGCTGGATTCAGGGGCAGCATCTGTGGCCTTCTTACTTCTTGGTATCATGACTTAAAGTCTAAGTGTTTGGTGTTTTATTTTTCTCTCCTAAATTAAAAAATAATGTATACAGTTGTACATATTTATGAGATACGGTGTATCTTGGTACATGTATACACTGCAATATGCAATTCAGGATATTTTGGTAATTATCATCTCAAACATTTATTATATCTTTGTAAAAGGCACACGAGGATCCTTGCTTTAACTCTCTTCATTTATATGACATGAGGTAACTGGAACTTACTGCTACTTCTTTCTTATGCACAATTTAAAATTGAGATTCCGTAAACATAATCCTCAAAATGCATTTTAAATGAGAAAGACTGCACTTGGAATTCCAGTTCCATTACTTCTGTACTTAGAGCTGCTCCTCAACTTAGAATGGCTAAGTGCCAATAAACTAGCTATCGGTTGAACATTAAAAACAAAAAACAAAAAACACGTATTTGAGGTTGGAGAAACAGTTCAGTTTGTAAAGTGCTTGCCATGTAAACAAGGGAACCTGAATTCAGGTCCCTGGTACTCATGTAAAAAGCTGTTATCTCAGTGAGGAAAAGACAGGAGGAATCCTGGGGCTTGCTGGCCAGTTAGCGAACATAGGCAATTTGGTGAGCTACAGATTCAGTGAGAGATTCTGTATCAGAAAAATAAAAGAGTGGCTCAGGAAGACATCCTATGTTTACCTCAGGCTAAGCGTATCATCCCCTCATTTCTGAAAGCATAAACACACATCACACACACACACTTCCTTTAAAAAGTATTTAGTATACATACCCCAAAGAACATCTCATTTAGCAGCACAGTACTCTAGAGTATCTGCTCTTTTCCTTCATGAATGAATGGCTGAAAGGGAGCCGTGACTCACTGACTGCCCAGCATTGCAACAGAATGTCATTGCTAGCAGAGGAAAAGGTCAAATCCAGATTGTGCCACATTCACTGAGTGCAGTGCTATCAGGATCATCGAGTAGAGCTGTAAACTGAAGAGCTATAAGGAGGAGCTTGTGGACAGTCCCCCTTCAAATCAATCTTCATCATCAGCACAAGAGGATAAAACCTGTACATAGGACTGTTTGATGCACGGATTAAATGTCTAACCAATCACTTACTTTTCCACAGCTCTGAAAACTAGAAGACTAAATTACAAAATGGTTCCTGGTCTATAGGAACTAGCACCAGTTCAGCTGTGAGTCTCATTCTCCTGATAACAATGATCACTGAAAACAGTTCCTTCTTTTGCAAGGAGCTCACTACCCAGCAATGTACTAAAGGTCACAGCGGTCAGTTTAGTGTGTGCTTTGTTGTTGCTCTGGGGTTTTGCGGTGAGGGGTCCTAGCGATGTGGTTGTGACAACTTGGTCTGGAACTTGGTACATACACCAGAGTGGCCTCAAAATCTGCATGATCATAGGAACTGTTGAAGGGATTATTTGTCAAAGTGTGCAAATTCTAACACATGAGAAACAAAGTGTCCTGTGTCTCCCCCCGCGTCCCCCAGCAAGGGACTCTTGAGAAGTGCTGAGGTGGGGCAAGAAGCCTTCCCTACAGATATTTTCAGTTGTGTTCCAATGAGCAGCCCTGTTCTCCCAGATATTACCGTCCTTCTGGTCTCTAAAGTCTGATGTCTCCGTGTGACTCGGCATGTTTCTGTGCCTTCATGGTCCCTTGCCATGTCTTTCTCTACCACAGAACCACTGGCCAATAAACCTTCCTTAAAAGGTATTCTTCACTGAAACTATGGTCTAGCTGCACGGCGAGTTCTTACTGGACCCAGCCACCTGCGACATGGAGAGAAGCAGAAGCTATATTTTAGATTAAGTTATCCAGACACAGAGAGACAAATGTTACATGGTGGCCAAAACAAGCCAATATAAATACTGGACAGAGATTATCTCGGGCTGCAAGCACAGTTGAGATAGTTGTTCCACTATGTTCTGGAATGGCTGTACTCAGACACAATTGGTTATGTATTTTATGAGTTTATGAAAAACTGGAGGGGAGTAGCTCAAGGGCTCCCAATATAAGGAGAGGATGGAGAGGTGAATGCTGCTTGTTCTGACTTGATCTCTGAATCCCTATGCATGTGCTGAAGTTAAACAAATGAATATATACAATATATACAATTACTACATTATTTACTAAAACGTCTTAAGATGTTCTCTATGGCTTCCTTCAGCACCGATCTTCCTGAGTTTTGCTCAACTGTTCAGTCTAGTAAAACTTTGTTTAGACATGTAACTTTCAGCAATAGCTGTCCTTAATTAATCACCAAAATTCCATAGCCTAAGTCCCACCCTTATCAATTTAAAGGGCGTGGTGGTGCATGCCTGTAGACTGAGGCAGGAGGACCATTAAGTAGTTCAAGGCCAGCTTGGTAACATAGTAAGACCTTGTTTCATAATAAATAAATAAATAAATAAATAAATAAATAAATAAATAACCCTCACAAGGTTAATGCTACACTAGCACAAACCCACAATTTGGATAATTGTAGATAAGGGAAAGTAATACTACCAGGCTTACATAGCAACTAGTGCGACAAAGGACGGGGCAGGTGGAACACGGGAGACCAGATGGGCTACCTTTAACTCCCTCTAATTAAGAGATTTATGTTTTCTCCTACAAGGAACATCAAACAAGGAAAAGAAAAGCAGAAACCTCCTCTCTCAGTGTCAGCACCACAGCAGAACATCTCCCACATACCATGCTGCAAACTCTACATCAGACAGACAGACAGACAGACAGACAGACACACACACACACACACACACACACACACACACACACACTATCCTAAGCAGAGATCACACATTTTAGTATTGGACCATACATACAAGAGTTGGTAAATATGCTAGATTTAGGATTGGCACATGAATGAAGCCTAGATGGACTAAAAGGGCAAAAGGAATCTGCAAGGCTTAGAGTACCAAGCAGATTATGTGGAATGGTTTTACAAGTCAAAGAAACACAGTAAACATCAAAAAGAACACATGCTACCAAGAAAAGAAAAAAATCTCTTTTAGAGATAAAGAGTTCTGTAGACTACAGCAACAAACACTTGTAATCACAGACAGGCTGAGGCAGGAGGATAACAAGTTTAGGGAATAATCTGGAGAACCATATTAAGAACATCCCTAAAAATGGTCAATGGAACTAAAGATGGCCCAGTGGTTAGGAGTACCGGCTGCTCTTCCGGAGGACTGGGGCTCAGTTCTCAGTACCTATGTCAGTTGGTTCATATTCACCCATAACTCTAGCTACAGGGGATCCAACATCTTCTTCTGGCCTTCACAGGCTCCCATATACACATGGCAAACACTCACAGTCATACATATAAATACAAGATTAAAAAACAAATAAAAGTCTGGAAACATAGCTCAGTAGTATAGCACTTCCATAGAATACAGGAGCTCTGGATTCAGTTTCTAACAAAATAAATAAATAAAATAAATAACTCGCTCTTATTAATGTTTGGCTTTCAACAATTGGGACATAGTCCAATCAGAACTTGCCTCAATCTTTTAAAGTGGTAAAATTCTGTAAGACAATCTTTAGAGTGGAAATGGAGAGAAGAAATGGACCTCAGATCTTAGGCACTCAGCGCCATTTAAGATGACACTTAAATTTAAGGCACTTCTGACAGGGGAAAATACAAGCTTCAGTACAAATGTCACTGACTAACACCTGGGATTTACTTTGCTTAAAGATCATGCAATGTTTTATTTAAGTGACCATTGCTGGAAGCAAGCACTCATTCATGGAGGACAACAGTGGTTCTATTTCAGTTACTAGGTTTTTGTTCTTGTTTTGTCTTTAGTGTAGATTCTCAACCTGGAAAGAAGGGCTACACTGGCATTTTAGCAAAGACTCCAAGGTCCCACATCCCAGATCGCTAGATTTCTCTTCAAATCCCCTTGCCTTGACCTCTTGGCACTAAGAGAAGCATCCTCGTGTTGTCATCCGATGGACAAGTATTTGCTGGGCCCAGCACCCTGCTGTATTCCTCTGTATGAAAGGTCTGCTGAGAACGTAGAGCAGCACATAGCGGCTCTCCAGGTCCCCTGACAGAATTTATCAACTTTCAAGTATCAACACCAAGAGCGCCTTTCTCCTCATGTGCTTCTTCAGGCAGGCTGTACAAATCACAGAGCCGTTTGTATATAAACTTAATCTGCTCACATGCTGAGTCATGTCTGCCTCAGTGTCTACACCTCAGGGGTTGTGCTGGGGTCTCCATAATCGCACTTTCTTATAACCACATAGTAATTTTCTTCTTGGAAAACCACCCTGATCAGAAGCCTTTATCTTTTTTACTGTTGGCTTTCACCGGGACCAAAAACACATGCGGATAATAAAGAGCTGTGAAATGATCCACAAGACGAGGAAACATGATGTAACAGCCAGGCAGAAGTTGGCTGCACTTGCTAAATGTCAAAGAATCTGGGAGTCCACCCTGACTCTCAATTCCTTCCCAGGTGACCTTGGATAAAGGCACAAGACAGCGACAAACTGGACTCTGAGTAATTATATCCTGCCAGTCTGAAACGAGTCTGGTAGTGCCAACTCTTGCTCTGACCTGGTATGCTGAGTTATTGAGTTAGTGCTCCTCAAAAGAGATGACTGGCGACATCAGGAAGGTTTCAATGGGAGTACTATTTTGCACCAACTTGGGCCGGGAAGCAGCGCGGTAAGGAAAGAAAAGGTGTATAGGGAAAAGGTAGCAATTATCCAGCAACCACTCAGCTGACAGTAGGGAAAAGAAGTCAGATCTGAGTTTTCACCCCTTTTTGGTACTCAAGAAAAGGGTACAGGAGCAGCGCTGGTTTGATTTCTTTCTCAATCTACATATTCCTCTCACAAAACCAAGTGCTGGGATAGTGTGCTTTAATAAGAGAAGGCAGGCACATTTCTGAAGTATGCACACTTCTGAGGTGCTATGCGTACAAGTTTATCTCTTGAGTAAATGACTGCGCAGAAGTTCTTGGTCATGGCTCATGTAAATCACAGCCCTCCGAAACTCCACCTGTACGGAAGGGACCAAACCTACCGGTGAAGCAATTCACAACACGAGAAAAGAAAGCTAAGTGCCAATTATATGGCACCGTCTGTTTTCATCCCAGAGAGGGGCTTCAGAGGGGGCAGGAAATCTTAGGACACACCCTCACCTAATAAAACAAGCCAAGATGAGAGGGCGTATCACTGTCCTGTACTGTCCTTATGTGATTGAAAGTATCTTGTCAGAGGTAGTAAACAAAGTCAAGGAGAGGAAGAAAAGGGGATCCTCTCACAAAAGCAGTGCCAGTTAACATCCATCCATCCATCCATACATACATACATACATAAATACACACACATGTATATATTCTATTGAAAGTAGAGTTTACTGTTTTCTTTATCCACTCACTGTCCCCAGTGCCCAGCAGCTTCCGCAGGACTTGTCCAAGCAGAACCGGGTTATGCCACCACCCAGCACTGTCCACATACGGCCTGAAGCACACATGCACGTGGGCTGCAGCCCTTCTTGCTAAGTCCCACACGGAACGTGCCAGTAACGCAAAGAATAAGGCCACTTTTCCAAGCGAGCAGAAATCCGATCAGCTATCTGCGTAGCCCGCACCGGGGCTCGGCCGGAGGCCCTCGGCAAACACCTGCCGCGCTCGGCCTCCCCGCCTGCCGCGCCTGCCTACCTGTCTCTCGGTCAAGTTCTTGTCCGGCCCCAGCAGGTAGGGAGTGAGGAACGGCTCTGACGGCCGGAGGTTTGCGAAGAAACCGTAGGCGCAGAGCAGCGCGGTCGGCAGGAACCAGCACTCGCGAGGGACGCGGGCAGTACGTAGGAGCATCCTGGCCGCCGCCGCCGCAGCTCGTCGGGACACCCGGGCCGGTACGTCCATCCTGGGCGTGAGGGGCTGGACGCCAACACGGCCCCCTCCTCCTTCTCGGCCAACGGGAGGGCGCCCGAGCCGCGGCCCCGCGCGGGCACCTGTAAGCGTGCGCGACGCCGCCTCGCGCCAGGGTCAAGGTGCTTGGAGTCCCAGCCGACAGCCGCCAGCCGCCAGCCGCCAAAGCTCGCCCGCCGAACGCCCTTCCCTAGGTCCGCCTCCGGGCCTGGCCCGCCACCCCGCCTGGCCCCGCCCCACGCCCTCATGGCCCCGCCCCCACATCTCGCCCACCCACCGCGGGTCGCTCACGAGCCACGCCCCCGGGGACCGCCCTCCTCGCTAACGCCTCGGGACCGCAGCCAAGCCAACCTCTCTGCTTCCCCATTGGCCAGTGACTCAAAAGACTAGAAAGGCCGCTGTGGCTGTGCCCGGGGGCTCTGACCTGAGAGGTTCTGGGACACACACACATACACACACACACACACACGCACACACACACAGATCCTACGTTCCTGCACACACTCTGCTTCAGTCGGATCGGTCACCCGGCATTTTCCGATCACGCGTCAAGAACGCTCCCTAGAGCGGGATCCCCGGATGTGTGCTTCGTCACAGCGAGCCTGCTCAGTCTTAATCTGTCAACCCTCTGATGTCAAGTTGGTCCTCTGCCCCGACACCTGGTGACACAGGCTTGCAAACCTTTAACCTTGAGGCAGGAGAATGCAATCCCTGGCCTCCAAGAGCTTTTTGTTGTTGTTGTTGGGTTTGGTTTGGTTTGGTTTGGTTTTGGTTTTTTAACATTGTATTCAGCTGCAGTAGAAAGACGCAAGCCGGGCGGGAGAGATGAACTTTAGGGCCTCTTACTATAGACAGAAAATGAGGATGACAGAGTTAATCAGCAAAAGGCTTCTGCTTTATTTCGTCACTTTTTGTTGGCAGGATACAAAGAGCAATTAACTGCAATATATCCTATGGAAAAGAAATCTCCCTAAAAGCCAAGGTCCTAAAATAGGCTCAAGGTTCCAGGAAGTTCGCGGCTCACGGAAAAACCCCCGAGGGTGTAAAAGTAAAAGCAACTAACCCCACCCCACACTGGGAGGTTACTTGATTTATCTCCCACCTAACCATTTGAAGAAAAGTATCTTAACTGTCTATCCATACAGGCTTCTCAGCCCGTTATTCCCCAAGGAAGCCCTGCACTCCCCCTTCCCCACTCTTGGCTACAAAATCTGGCTCCGACCATGCACTGCTAGCTCTCCAGGACCTCTGGTCACAGCGACTCCCGGCTTGAGATTCGCTTCTCAGACTGCTAGTCTGCTGTTGTTAGTGAAAGTGATCTGAATTTTCATTCTTTAATTCCACCTGGGTCACTGTGTCTCCCAGGAGGAGGTTCAGGAGGAGGACCAAGTAGACACCCGAGGGCTGGCAGGTAGGACTGAGGAGACTCACTGTACAGAAGCTCACATCCCAGGTTCCTGTTGAGCGATCCTGACATTTAATCGGTTCAAAGAAAGAACAGAAAATCCGTAATCACTAAAGCAGCCATGAACATTTCTTCACTAAAACAGAAAACGAGGCAACAAGACCTTAGTTTCTTTCTTTCTTTCTTCCTTTCTTCCTTTCTTCTTCCTTTCTTCCTTTCTTTCTTCCTTTCTTCTTCCCTTCTTCCTTTCTTCTTCCCTTCTTCCTTTCTTTCTTTCTTCCTTTCTTCCCTTCTTCCTTTCTTCTTCCCTTCTTCCTTTCTTCTTCCTTCCTTTCTTCTTCCTTTCTTCTTCCTTTCTTCCTTTCTTCCTTTCTTCCTTTCTTCCTCCTTTCTTCTTCCTTTCTTCTTCCTTTCTTCTTCCTTTCTTCCTTTCTTCCTCCTTCCTTCCTTTCTTCTTCCTTCCTTCCTTTCTTCTTCCTTCCTTCCTTTCTTCTTCCTTCCTTCCTTTTTAAGATTTATTTATTTGTTATATGTAAGTACTCTGTAGTTGTCTTCAGACACAACAGAAGAGGGCATCAGATCTCGTTGTAGATGGTTGTGAGCCACCATGTGGTTGCTGGGATTTGAACTCGGGACCTCTGGAAGAGCAATCAGATCTCTTAACCACTGAGCCATCTCATCAGCTCAAAAGTGCAGTGGGTTTCATGAGCTAACACTCCTGTGATTTGCAACATTTTATAACAAAAATGAAATTATCTAGCTAGCCTAATCACAGAGGCCCTTTGTAAACAGAGGGTTTTCTTTCCATGGTAGCAGAAAAAAGAACCCAGATTTATTTGAAGGGTGAAGGTTTATTTGCTGTCTATGAACCAAGAAGACATGAGAGCGGCCTGTGACAGAGGAGTGTGGCTCCTGGCTGACAGCAAGGAAGCTGGGACCTCGTCCTATGATAACGTGGAGCTGAATTCTTCTAAAACTCTAAATAGTAGCACACACCTGTAATCCAGCACGTGGTAAGCGGAATTGGAAGGACTTCAAGTTTACAGCTAACATGAGTAACGTAGTGAGAGCCTGCCTCACAAAACTACTGCTACCACCACCACACGGCACCTCAGAGCTTGGAGTGGAGTCTTCCTCAGAGACTCCAGAGAAAAGTCTGGCCAACGTCTCGGATTTGGCCTATGAAACCCCATACAGAGATCCTACATACCTAAGCCCATCTGGTTTTACTCAACTGTAAGCTAAGCTGTTGTAATTGTTTTCAGATGGTAAATTTTGTGAACGTGCAACAATAGGAAACTATTGTAGAACTGATATGTTTGTATGTATGTATGTATGTATGTATGTATGTATGTATGTATGCTCTCATCCATGTATTAACCACGCCCAACCCCATCTGGCTTCTGAAATGAGATGAAAGTAGACATATTTGGACAGTATGGTCAGAATATAAATTTTTAAATTGAGGAAATAGTCACACAGTGCAAAATAAGCAATGTTGGAACAGACAGCTCAGTGGCTTAGTACATTCCCAATACCTTGGAAACATCACTCCTTCCTAGAAATAAGAGATGTTCTCAGGCTGGAGAGATGGCTCAGTAGTTACGAGCACTGACTGCTCTTCCAGAGGTCCTGAGTTCAAATCCCAGCAACCACATGGTGGCTCACAACCATCTGTAATGAGATCTGATGCCCTCTTCTGGTGTGTCTGAAGACAGCTACAGTGTACTTACGACAAATAAATAAATAATAAATAAAACCATTTTTAAAAAGTGAGATGTTCTCAACCCTATTAAGCAAATTCACACTTAAGAAGCTATTAGCCCCCACTGATCCCTTACCTGGTGCCTGGAAATAACTAATATACCCTTTCTGTCTAAGACTGTATCTACATGAAAGTTTCATACATGTGACCTTTCACCTCTGGCTTCTTTCACTTAGCATAAGGACTTTATATTTCAATTATACTGTAATGTAAGTGCACACTTTCTGTATTATTGCTGAACCCTGAGCCGCATTTATACATTCGTCAGTTAATGGGCGTCTGGTGTGTTTACACTTTTTGGCTGTTGTGGATCATAAAATTTTGTGTGTAAGTGTTTGAATGTATGTTTCCAAGGAGAGGGATTGCTGCATCACTTGGGAATTCTGTTTTGACTGAGGAACTGCCAAACTGTTTCCCATAGAACAGTTTGTACCGTTTTGCTTTATTCAAGCAGTATACAAAGTTTCCAATTTTTCTACATCCTCATCCTGATGTGCTTTCTGAGGGGTAGCCTACCTAGTAAGTGTGATGTGTTATCTCATGAGTTTGGCTTTTTAACCTTCCTAGAAACTGATCGTGTCGAGCATATTTTCATGCAAGCAGTGGCTCTCTGTCTACCTTTATTGGAGAAATGTCCAGTCAGGTTCTTTGTCCCTTAAATTGCTTTCTTTTCCTGTTAAATTAATAAGAGCTTTTTATATATTCTGCATACTATGTTCTCCCATGAAGTTTGGATACATAGGATATCAAGAGATTTTTCTCTCACTCATATGTAGAAATATATGTTGAGAAGTAGAATTTTTTGTAATCGTTTTAAGAATTCTTTGAGAACTTCCTACAATATATTTTGAACCTTTTTCAACACCCTGTACTTCGTCTCCTCCCATTACAGTCCTCTCAGCCCTCCCATTTCTCCCCACCCACCCCTGAGATTACTTCCAAATTCTTCCCTTGCTGGCAGGAACACAGGCAGAGAATGTTGAAGGACAAGAGGGATCTGGTTTTTAGTTTCTCTTGTAGGTGGGAAACAGTGGTTCTCAGAGCGCAATGGTTTTGCCCCACAGGAGACGTTTGTCATTCTCTGGAGATAGGTGTGTATTGTCATGATTAAAGGGTAGGTGCTCCTAACTCCTACTTAGCAAAGCCAGGGAGTCTGCTAAATACTCTACAGTCTCCAAGGCAGTCCTTACAACAGTTACCTAGTCCAGGTTTCCTACTGAGGATGAGGCAGCAGATGAAAAGTTGAGAAATATTGGTATGCAGATTTGAAAATGGAGCTAGGAGGTTGCTTTTCTAGCATGTGAGAGACTCTAAATTAGATACCCAGTATTACAAAATAATGATATCATCTTTCTGTGTGTTTGTAGCTATGTGGATGTACCCTTCTATAATACTCATGGCATCTGTCCATTTTTCTTTTGGTTTTTCTATCCTCATTATTTTTAAGATCCCTCTACATTTTATAAATATTTATTTTTCATCTTCATTGAAAACATCTTTCAACTATACATTAAACTGATTTTTATGGATTTTTTTTTTGCCAAATTGTAAGTAATTTCAGAAATAATAAAACAAGGTCTCTCAACAAATTGTCAGATACACCATATCTGTATAAGTAAATTGTTCTTTTCCCTAAAGTCAATTTATAACATTAATAAAATTCCAGCAGGGATCCAAGAAATATTCAATTAAGAATCCAAAAGTACCTCAAAGTTTATAGAACACAATAAAATGCCCAAGAACAGTCCGTAAAATTATACAAAGGAAGAGAACTAATAGCGTTCGGCCTCATCAAATACCAAGACAGAATATAAAAGCTTTGGAATCAAATCAATTTTACAACATTGACAGAGCAAACAGATACAAAGACGAAAACAGAACAGGGAACTTGTAAATTGATCTTTATGTCTATGAGAATTTATTCATTTTGTTCAGTTATATGAAAATAATGATAATTTAATAAACAACACAGAAAAAACTGTCTAGTCATTTTCAAAGCACTCTTTTTTATTGGTTATTTTATTTATTTACATTTCAAATGTTATCCCCCTTTCCAGCTTTCCCTCCACAAGTCCCCTATCCCCTCCCCCCTCACCTAACTTAGCAAACTTGGCAAGGTCTAGGCCAATCACAGGTCCGTACAAAAAGTAAAAGAAAAGACTACAAAACTTTAGCCTCCACATGTACCTATATACACATATAAAGATACATACACATGTGTACACGTACACACAACACACAACACACAACACACAACACACACACACACACACGACCCCGCCTTCTCTCTCTCTCTCTCTCTCTCTCTCTCTCTCTCTCTCTCTCTCTCTCTCTCTCTCTTATTTTTTATTGGATAGTTTATGTACTTACATTTCAAATGTTATCACCTTTCCCAGTTCCCCTTTCCCCTCCCCCTGCTTCTATGAGGATGCTCCCCCTCCCACACACCCACCCACTCACCCACTCCCACCTCACTGCCCTGGCATTCCACTACACTGGGGCATTGAACCTTCACAGGACCAAGGGCTTCTCCTCCTATTGATGCCAGATAATGCCATCCTCTGCTACATATCCAATTGGAGCTATGGGTAACCCCCAACCCCCTGGGTACTCTTTGGTTGGTGATTTAGTCCCTGGGAGCTTTGGGGGGTCTGGTTGGTTGATATTATTATTCTTCCTATGAGGTTGCAAACCCCTTCAACTCCTAGTCCTTGCCCTAACTTCCCCATTGGGGTCCCCACACTCAGTCCAATGTTTGGCTGTGTGCATCCGCATCTGTACTTGTCATGCTCTGGCAGAGCCTCTCAGGGTACAGCTATCCTGAGCTCCTGTCAGCAAGGACTTTTTGGCATCAGCGATAGTGTCTGAGTTTGGTGTCAGCAGATGGGATGGATCCCTAGGTGGGGCAGTCTCTGGATGGCCTTTCCTTCAGTTTCTGCTCCACTCTTTGTCCCTGCATTTCCTTTTGATAGGAAGAATTCTGGATTAATATTTTTTCATCTTTATTAACTTGGGTATTTCTTATTTACGTTTCAATTGTTATTTCCTTTCCCGGTTTCTGGGCCAACTTCCCCCAATCCCTCTCCCTCCCCTTCTGTATGGGTGTTCCCCTCCCCATCCTCCCCCCATTACCGCCCTCCCCCCAACAATCCTGTACACTGGGGGTTCAGTCTTAGCAGGACCAAGGGCTTCCCCTTCCCCTGGTGCTCTTACTAGGCTATTCATTGCTACCTATGAGGTTGGAGCCCAGGGTCAGTCCATGTATAGTCTTTTGGTAGTGGCTTAGTCCCTGGAAGCTCTGGTTGGTGGGCATTGTTGTTTGGATTAATATTTTGAGGTGGGTGGGTGGCCCCATCCCTCAACTAGGGGCGTGCCTATCCACTGGACATGGTCTCCACAGGTTCTATATCCCATTTGTTGGGTATTTTGGCTAAAGTGCTCCCTGTTACGTCCTGGGAACCTCACAGGTCCCTGGCATCTGGGACTACCCCCTGTGCCCCTCCCTGACTGCTACACATCTACTTTCAAATTCCTGACCCTCTGTACTTCTCCCCCATCTCCTCTCATCTGAACTGCTCCCCTTTATCCCTCCTCTTTCTCTCTCCCTCCCAGATCAGATCCCTCTGTCCCTCTACTTCCCAGAGGTTATTCTTTTCCCCCTACTGAGTAGTACTGTAGCATCCACACTTTGGTGTGATCTTCTTTCTTCTTAGGTTTCCTATGGTTTCTGAGTTGTATTGTGGGTATTCCTAACTTCTCTTTTGCTAATATCCACTTATCAGTGAGTGCACACCATGTGTGTTCCTTTGTGACTGTGTTACCTCATTTAGGATACTATTTTCTAGTCCCATCCATTTGCCTGTGAATTTCATGAAGTCATTGTTTTTGATAGCTGAGTAGCACTCCACTGTGTAGATGTACCACATTTTCTGTATCCATTC
Source organism: Rattus rattus (assembly GCF_011064425.1). Lineage (NCBI taxonomy): Eukaryota > Metazoa > Chordata > Mammalia > Rodentia > Muridae > Rattus > Rattus rattus. Next base: position 43,469,615 of record NC_046163.1, on the reverse strand, counting down.
CTCTGTTGAAGGGCATCTGGGTTCTTTCCAGCTTCTGGCTATTATAAATAAGGCTGCTATGAACATAGTGGAGCATGTGTCTTTGTTATATGTTGCAGCATCTTTTGGGTATATGCCCAGGAGTGATATAGCTGGGTCCTCAGGTAGAGCTATTTCTAATTTTCTGAGGAACCACCCAGATGGATTTCCAGAGTAGTTATACCAGCTTGCAATCCTTCCAACAATGGAGGAGTGTCCCTCTTTCTCCACATCCTCACTAGTGCTGTCATCTGAGTTTTTGATCTTGGCCATTCTGACTGGTGTGAGGTGGCATCTCAGGGTTGTTTTGCTTTGCATTTCCCTGATGACTAGGTGTGTTGAATATTTATTTACGTGTGAAGCACTCTTTTGGTCATACTCCAGGAACTTGAATCCAGAGCACACTAGACAAGCACTCCACCACTGAGACATATCCCCTGCAAATTTGAAGCAATCTTATGAGACAGGTAACAACACATTACAGAAATAAAAGTAACATTAAGGTCCACACACACAATGCAGAAGACCTCATAAGTACTGTAGGTGACACGGGGAAGACCTTGACTAAGAAAGGAAACGCATTGCTATAAGAGATGACAAAGGAGAATGAAAATATGATCCCATTTGATTTTCCTGAATAAACAGCTGAACCGACACCAGAAACCACATCTTGGTATCTCATGTTTATCTGGCACAGGGACTACCAGGTCAAAGGAGCTTAATGAACCTGAGAGGATGAATGGTCCTCTGCCAATCTTGATTCTAATGCTTTTTACGTGACTCATTGCAAACCTTGAGGGCAGCTGTGACCTAGAGTGTGAGCAAGTCAAACTTTTTTTTTAACACTTGGTCTACTGCAGGCTAGAAAGGAATATTCTGTGCCACACAGTGGGGTTATTTTGTTTGTTTGTTTTTTATTTATTGAATGTTTGATCACAATACTAGGGAATAAGTCACTTTCCCTAGACCATGGGATGATGTTAAAACAGAAAGAACTGAGATTGGATTGACCGTTGTGTTGCTTCCAGAGGAAGATAGAAGAAGCAGAGAAAGGAAATGAGCTGTGATAAAAATTGGAAAAAAATTCTAGCTCAGTTTAAAATGTATTTTACAACATAAATAGTAGAATTCAGTAATATAGATAATTATAATTATATATATAATTATAAGCTGATCATTTTGAAAAGTTTGTTAAACTGGAAGCCAAGAAATGTGAAATTGATTTACCAGGCTCACCAAGAGAGGCAGAAACAAACACAAAAGAGTGTGTGGTTGTCCACACAGATGCTTGTCATGCTGCCGTACACCACACGGCTCCTTATGTTCTCTCTCACAAGCTGTATCTCTTTACTTTCAATATGCGGTCTGCTTTTCCTCTGCATGGGTTCTGCACCCGTGGTTTCATCTAGCCATGGGTTTTAAATAGACATGAAAATCATGTCTATATTGATTGTGTACAAACTGCCTTCATTTTCCCTAAACCACAGAATAACAACTGTCTACATAGCATTACGCTGTATTGGGTGTTATAAATATTCCAGAGGTGACTTAAAGTCTATGAGAGGGTGTGCCTAGGTCATCTATAAGCAGCATAATGAACCATATGAAAGGTTTTGTACCTGTGAGTCTTGGGACCAATTCTTCATGCATACGGAGGGAAAATGGTTCTATAACCACAATGCAGTTCAAGAAAAGGACACCCTGAAACACCTTCAAATGCATTCACTAAATACTGGATTCTTGACTACAGTTCTACAAGTACGCTAGCTAAAACCACAGACTTTCCCTCTCACTTTATAGCTGGGAAGACAAAGAATCAGTCTTCCAGATCACATCTATTCCTTCGGTGTGTTTTCTGAGAACCGGTTGGTGAAAGGATCGTGCTTAGTTTCGTATTAAGATAGGGTGCAGAGAAGTCATATGAGAAATCAGACATGCATCAGTCACCTACGTCCCACTGTAGGCTGTGCCCCTGAAATGTCTGTAAAGCTATGAGACCTTTCACAAACAAACCCAAGTTTTGTCCGGGCAATAATCATGAGCTAGATACTGTGTAGGAAAAATGCTTACTCAGCAACCAAGTGAGTCCTCCACCCATTTTCTTGAATTCTTGACCCAGAATTTTGCATGCACTCAACAAGACATCATCTTACATGCTGAGTTGTATCATGTTGCACCCCAACAAAAGAGCTGCCTATTAATCTGCAGCTCAGACTGTGTGGGCTGGGAATGTGTTACCAAGCAGGAGAGGCATTGCCACACCTACAAGGAGTTGTGGGAAAGTACTCTGGGCATGCCCAGTATATACTTTGTGGGACCCTTCCCATGTTCCACTCTGACTCTGCCTAACTTCTTCCATCCTTTGATGTCTAAACAAGAATACATAGTTTATAACTTACTATTTTATTGTTATCTTTTTTATTTTATGTGTAAGGGTGTTTTGCCTGCATATAGATGGGTTTTGCCACCATGTGGGTGCTGGGACCTGAGCTCAGGTCCTTTAGATGAGCTGCCATTGCTCTTTACTTGATGGTGAGAACTTTACTTGATACTGAAAACCAGGCATAGGCCTGGGGGATTTAACAGAAGACACAGACTTGGGTCATTCATGCTATGAGAATGCCAAAGCTTTACTGAGGTTCATAGTATATATTCACCAAGTCCACCGGGTGGAAAAACCCCAGAAGCACAATGGAAAAATAAGTATACATTCTCAGGATAAAAACAGGAACTGACCCATCGGTCAAACAGCAAAGGCCAAGATGTTCTTTTCTTAAAAAGGAAAGTTTCCACAGGTGGCAGCAAGGCTCAGTAGGGGCAAACACTGAGGGAGTCCAGGAGGGTCCGACATTTACTTGCAAAAATCATCTATCGCAACTCTCCTGTTGAAGGAACTGGGGTTGCAAGACAGTCACTTTTCCAAAGACACGTAGCCTCTTCACTAAATTCGTGCTGGGTGTCAGTGAATATAAATAAGAGATCTGGTCTTTCGGGGGGAGGTTCATAGGTATATGAGTCATGTTTCCAGCCCCTGTGCCTTGTTATTTTGTTACCACTTTATCCTATTTGAAGTAGCGCACAAACCCACCCCAGTCATGTTCTGTCTTTCTATTGAATTCATCGTCTTCTCCCTTATCGCTCAGCTCCATGTCCTTTGTTACATGCATGCTCGCTTTTCATATTCCTCCAGAGAACACTAAAATAAGAACCCCCTAAAAGCAGTAGCTCTGCTGTGGTTGCTGGTCTAGAATGGTGCTTAGGCACATCGTGTATCCAATGTGTATTTATTAAGTAGATGAGGGGATGTGACATCAGTTCCTCCCTGGCTCCCCTTGGCCACTTGCTCTATTCTCTACTTTGGAATTCACTGTTATTATATTTATCATATTTTATTACAACACTTGTCTCTTACCCCTCATATACCTATGAACCCCCCCCCAAACCAGATCTCGTATTTATATCCACTGACACCCAGCACAAATTTGGTGAAGAGGTTACGTGTCTTTGGAAAAGTGACTGTCTTGCAACCCGGGATCCTCCAACATGAGAGTTGTGATAGATGACCTTTGCAAGTCCTCCCAGTTGTGAAGTTCCCCACTACTGATTGAGCTGGGAGACTGTACCCTGGTTGCAGGAATCTGCTGAGTTTTGGAAAAGGACTACATCATCTCAACATCAATGACATGGTGGTGTGGTGACTGATTCTGACACATTGGCTGGCCTCAGATGCTACTTGTATTCCCATTCTTCCCAACACAACTGCTTCTCATATATATATGTGTGTGTGTGTGTGTGTGTGTGTGTGTGTGTGTGTGTGTGTGTGTGCGTGCATATATATATCAGCTGGGTTCCCAACACCATGGAAAAGGAGGAGAGAGGGGAGGGATGGGCTATACTGGTAGCAGTTTTGAGAGGTAGTTTAATGAAGGGAAGGCCAAAATGCCAACATTTCATGGGCTACGATAGGCCTACTGCTTGGTTTTCTCTAAAAATTAGCACCTATGTGGCCTAAAATTCAGCGTGTGTCCTTTGGAAGTTCCCAGAGTGTGGGACAGCCAGTCACTTGCAAAATGGCAGGCTTGGATACAGCATCCTTGACTCAGCTGAGGCAGCCTCCTCATGAGACTTCACATTAGGCAGACTTCCAGATAAAACAGGTTCCAGATGAGGTCAGTCCTGACAGGATGATCTTGTCAAGCCAGGTGTGGAAGAAATAATTTAGATTCTGCTTCTTTCTTTCTTTCATTCTTTCTTTCTTTCTTTCTTTCTTTCTTTCTTTCTTTCTTTCTTCCTTTCTTCCTTTCTTTCTTTCTTTCTTTCTGTTCCTGTTCTTTGTAAGAAAATATGTTAAGTCCTATTTTCTATGTCGATGTGAGAAAGCTTTCATGATAATCTCTAAACACATTCACAGTCACATGCAGGTGAGTCACAAGAAATCTACAAAGAACCCAAACAAGGGTGTGTTGATTTTTCCCATCAGATAGTCATTGTGGCACTAATTGACTGAAGGAACGGATCTTCCAAGTGCTTTGACAGTCCCAACACCAGGGACATGCTAGGTCAATTAAGATCCCACTCTGTCACTCTCTTTCTTGCTAACAGAATATGAGTGCACCAAACACACCAGCACTCTATTATTTTCTCCTCCCAGTTATGAGTTCTTCGTGTGGCTTCTGTGAATTGATTGTTTTTCTGTAAAGTCCTCTCAGAGAGATGAGAAGGTAAGGGCTCCTGAATCTCCATCTGAATAATGATTCCTAGACCTGAAAAATTCCCTTTGTGTATTTCTTGGGCCCTGATTCTGAGGATGAGAAACCTTGACTAGAGTTTCAATAGAGGATATCTTCAAAAGTGAAACATTTAAGTATTATGGGACATGATTCCTCAGGTCATGTGTGTATGCCTTTGCCACAGTTTGCTAGCTAAGTAATCTGTAGCCTTTATATGCACGAATTCCTATTTCACTAGTTGTGGTTATTGTTATGTTGGTAATGTTATGTCATTATTAATCATTATTATTTTTTTATTGAGAGAAGGTTTTGGTGTATAGTTCAAGCTGGCCTCAAAACCACCATCCACCTTCCCGAGTGCTGGGAATACAGGTGTGTACTACCATGCTCTTAGCTACTCTGTGTGTGTGTGTGTGTGTGTGTGTGTGTGTCACACACACACACAGGCATGCAAAATTAAGAACAGATTGTGTTTATTACCTTTTCCTGTGTTTCCTCTGGTGTTTTATCTAATAAGTATGTTGGCAGACAGGCTTCCAGGTCCTCATGGTTTGGCTTCAGTCTTCATTAATACATTTTGCCAATCAATTGTACATTTATCCTGTCACACTAACATATGAGTGAAGCATTCTGTGTTCATAGTCAGCCTAATTAGTCTACACTTTTTAAGATTTATTAATTTATTTCATGTTTGTGAGTACACTGTAGCTGTTCAGGCACACAAAAAGAGGACATCAGATCCCCATTACAGATGGTTGTAAGCCAACATGTGGTTGCTGGGCATTGAACTCAGGAAGAGCAGTCAGTGCTCTTAACCTCTGAGCCATCTCTCCAGACCCTAGTTATTTTATTTTAGTGTAAACAGTTTTAGCTGAATCCAACTTTAGAGTCTTTTATGTATCCATGGGTTGAAATAGCCCATTTTTGTGTTAGAATATGAAAATCTCTTATCTCCATTCATACATTTTCTGGTAATGCATTTCATTATGTATGTATGTATGTATGTATTTAAATGTATATGAGTACACTGTCACTCTCTTAAGACACAACAGAAAAGGACATCAGATCCATTACAGATGGTTGTGAGCCACCATGTGGTTGCTGGGAATTGAACTCAGGACCTCTGGAAGAGCAGTCAGTGTTCTTAGCTGATGAGCCATCTGTCCAGCACCCCATTACAGATTTCTAAACTTGTCTTCTCTCAGTATCTTCCAGAATCCTAGGGCAGTTCTTCATGCTTGGAAACACACAGAAGGATCTACATGGGACCTGGAATGTGGTGCACACACATACATGCAGGCAAAACAAACAAACATGAAAAACCTTTGCTCGGTGGTTAAATATTTGTGCAGACAGCAGGTATGAGGTGAGTTTTCACATCTTCCTTTTATTCTGTTTATTGTAGAGGCTGTTGTGTATTCATAAGGAGAGGGGAGGGGGGCAGAGGCAATTCAGATGGGTTTTTTTTTTCCTTTTGGAAAGAAAATGTAACAACTTTTTTAAGTATAATTTTCAATAGTAAAAAAAAAATCAGTCAAGTTTAGGTGTATATTTCAATAGCTTTGACACATATACAGAAGGATACTGCTATCTCTGGGAGATCCAAATATTTTTGAAATAGTCCTCTGAGTTGTGAGCAGTCTCAGAGCTGGAATTGAGATGCAAAGTTTGGTATTGGTGAAGAAAAGTGGAGCTTCGCCTCCTTCTTCTAGGAGGAGTTAAGGCAGATAAAAGTCGTTCCGACAGACTAGAGCTGTCCAAAGGATTTCAAGAAGCATCAGTGAATCATAGAGGAAGAAAAGCCAGGAAGCGGAAATAGTGTTTGCGGAAGGAAGTCGTGCTCCCGGAAGTGTGAAGTTTTTCCGGGATTATGAAGCGATCCGAAGGTGGGTGGCGTTTCAGAGCTGAGATGCTTCACGAGTTTCTGGCCAGCTGGATTTAACATCCCTTGGGCCTGTGCCGAGGGCAAGAGGTTTAGGCTTGCTCGTGGGAACTGGCCACTGAGGTAGAGTGGAAGGTAAAGTACTGTCCTCACAACTGATAGAAGACGCAAGAACCACTGGTGTAATTGAACAGCTCTCCACAGCCACATTACTTTAGATCGAAAGTCCTGCAGATTCTCATCAGGAAAGCTTTAAGTAGGCCGGCACTTTACGGACTAAACACCAGGGGCAAAATGTGTTTTGGTAGAATGAGTCACAAAAATGACTTTAAAAAATAAATGACTGACAATAACTTAACATGGTGGGGTATATTGATCTGTTGAAGCTAAATTATGGTTGAGTTTGATAGTGGAATACTATAATCTTAGCCACAATTCTATATTTAATTCGTTTCTCTGTGTTTTTTAAGGTTATTAATTCTTCGAGAATTTCATACATTGTCTTATTATATTTACCCTCTCCCCTTACTCCTTCAGATCTATGCCTCGTTTAATATCCATCTAACTTGGAGTTCTCATTTTTAAAAACCCTTTCCAGTCCAATTCCTTGCGCTGGCTACATACTCTTGGGTGTGTGGAGGTCCACGGAAGCATGTTCTGTCTACCGAGGGCCACACCCTTAAAAAACATTCATTTCCTCTCCAGGCAGACTTCAATTACCATTAGCTCCTTAGCTGTAGATGGAACCTTGTGGAGGAAAAACATTTCAAAGAGGGTCTCTCAAAATGAAAGCGGGGGTTGGGTTTACCTGGCGAGTGCTGAGAGAGTTAAGTGTAAGGGAATTGGATGTTAGGAAAGAGGGTGGGAGAGATGGTTAAAGATAAACCTAGCTTACTTCTCAAAGCTTTAATTTTGTTGAATGATAAACTTCTCCAGAGCAAACACTGTGTTTGGGGAGCGAGTTTATATTTGTATTTCAACATCTGGGTTATGGTCTGATTTCAATCTGGGAGAAGCTGTTGATCTAGAACCTGTGCTGGGAATACAACAGCGTACTGCAAAGCATTATGAGGAAAACAACGTGTAACAATTAGCAAAACGAGGCCTTGGGAATTAGACATCTGCATGGCTGAGTGTAGACCTGAGTGCAGAGTGCTTGCCCGGCATACACAAGGCCTAGAGTTTCATTGCAAATACCGCACAAAAGCTAGAGAATTTCAAACAAGTTTCTGAGTACTAAAGGTGCTGCCAGAACTACCCTTTGGGGTATCTTTTCTTGAGATTGTTCATAACAAATATTCCTTACCGAGTTGAAAGACTATGTATGTTATATTCCTTTTCAGAAAAATTGATCCTCAGAAACGGTTAGTGTGTCCGAGATAAAGAATGGCCGAGATATATATATATATATATATATATATATATATATATATATATATATATATATATGCTCACAATGCTTGCGTGCTTGGGTACTGATGTCCCTATCAGAGGTTGCGGATAGGATGTAAGGGGGCTGAGTGTGAAATATTAAGATATTCTATTGCTGAAATAGAATGGTAATCTTTTCTCAAATAGCAGGAAGGAAGTTAGACTAAGGAAGACGATTTTTTTTTTTTGTTCTTTTTTTCGGAGCTGGGGACCGAACCCAGGGCCTTGCGCTTCCTAGGTAAGCGCTCTACCACTGAGCTAAATCCCCAGCCCCAAGGAAGACGATTTTATACAATTACATATTCCCCATTATTTTCTCCAAGGCCCCTGGCCCTCTATTGATAGTTACTTTGATTAGAGAGCACACCTGCAGAAGCAGGGACACCACACTTCGCAGAATGCAGTCTTCTGTTTACTGCCACCAAATGGCTGGAGAACCAATAATTATCATTTCCTTAAAGTATAATAATAAAAGTGCAAATGACTTGAAGGTGATTTAAAGGATGACCAGAGACAAGGCCTTTATGTAAGTACCTTAAGGTCTTGCTACTGTCCAGCTGTGCCCTGTGGTCATCTTATCTGTCAGTCAGGCCTTTTCACATATGGCAAACACTTCCCCTTGAGGTTGTTATACTGGTCCTTATCACGAAAAATGATCCTTGTTCAATTTTATTATAAAAAGTAGCATGGTATTTCTACAGAACTTGAAATCCCTCGGAAAAAGTAATTTCACATTTACTGAGCACTTTTCATATATGGGTTATGCTCAACTATTCTTCTTTTCAGCTTTCAATTAGAATGACTAATAATGTTTAGAATTTTAATTGTTGGTTTCTCTTTGCAAACCCCAATTCTTCTATGAGTCACTCAGTCAACTTCTTTCCATAGGAACCAGTTATGAGATAACAAACAGGGCATTGTTTTACATCAGAGGAGGAGAGACCAGGCAGCCAAAGCTGTAATTTCAGCTTAACAACATCAAAGGGAGGGACGAAATGTGGAACTATGTTTTGCTTCAAAGTCACTTATAGCCCAAACATTTTTTGATACTTTTTTTCAGATCAATTATGAGTTATTAATTTAACACTCATATCTACCTCTCTAGGGGGTGTGGCCTACACTCATTTAATTTCCATGTTATGCTATGATTGTCTGCTTGTCTGGTTTTAGCCCTGACACTAACCAAGTAAGAGTTCTGATTCACTTTTCCCTTGGAGTCTTATTTGTCTCATAGATAAGATAACCAGATTGGGTGACCAGCCTGATCTACTGAGTTCCAGGGAAGCCAGGGAACATAGAGAAAAGAGAGAGACATAGAGAAAAGAGGCGGGGGGGGGGGGGGGGGGGGGGGAGGGGGAGGGGGAAATGGAAACCCACCTAATTCTATAGAAAAGATGCCAAGGACTAGCTTTATAGATTGTGTGACTTATTAAAAAAATTAAAATATTAGATTCTTATCCTTAAATTAAAGGTGTTAAGAGGATAATGGCTGAGTAGTAACCTAAGCCCCAAGCCCTTTGTATTCCAACTGTGTATCCATAAGACCAGACTTAGAAAAGGCAGAGATGTGTTTCTTAAACGTCAGATTCTCAGTTGCTGTTAACACAGTGAAAATCCTAGAGAAAATTTGATAGGATAGTAGCATGAATCACGAGACGTAAGTAGCGATGGAAACATAAACACCTCTAGAAAGTCACTACTCAGTGGGTGTTGAAAGCTCTCACACATATTTGCAAGGTTCTCAGGAAGATGCATTAAGTAAGTGGCAATTTAGAAACTCCCAGTCAACAGTGGTTCTGTGTGCACATCACATATTATTCTATGCTACACTGAATTTTGCCTCCCCTATTCTCCTCTCGCTTCAACCAACAGAGTGTGGCAGAAATGAGACTCTGCCTTTGCTGTGAGCCTAGACTTTAAAAAGAATGAGTCATTTCATCCTAGCATTTGAGCATTTGCCTAGAGACACCTGAACATCACTGGAGACACTGAGCTGGAAAACCACATGTAGAAGTCAGGTAGTGAGGACTGGAGCTGAGACAACACCAAGAGGTAGAAAGGACCCCCAAGCCACAACCTCTCCATATATATATGGTATATAAGCATGTTTTGATATATGTACACACTGTAAAATTATTAATTAACACCATCTTTCTTATCACCTGGGGTATATTTCGCACAATTCTTGCTTAAGCATTGGGGTGGTTTACTTCACAAAACCTGATGGTTTCGACCCTATTTGAATGACTGTCTTGTGTGTGTAAAGCATCCATCCCAAATGACTTTATGGATGTTGAAAGGTTCCACAGACTGGCAAGTGATACAGCACCAAGAAATACCAAGTTTTCAGAGAAAAGCATGCTGACAGGAGAAGCTGCTGAGTGAGGAGAGGCAGAAAGAAAGACACAGAAAGACTCTTCACCCACTCGCCTGGAGCAGTTCTGACAGGAACTGTTAGAAGCTTTGAGCCAACAGCCCCATGGTCTCCTTTACAGTTAAGTGCCTTCCCTTAGGTGAACCCATGTTTTGAAATATACCACACCACGCCAGCTTTTCGATCCAGCCAAGGCACATGACCAGTTCTCCCAAGGTTATCATTGACTTTTTCTTTAATGTCTGATGGCTGGTACACTAGGATGTCGATATGTGCTATCTGCCCCAAACAAGACAGATTCACAAGTCCAACTGGAATGTGAGAAGCATGCTCAATTGTTTCTTTCCTCATGGAGAGTCAGAACACTCGAGATAACATCGAAAGACAGGCTTTAAAAATCTTTTATTTACGGTTAGCTTGTACATGGGCGTGGGGGCACGCATGTGCCACAGCTGCATGCAGAAGTCAGAGGCCGCTTTCTGGAATATGTTCTCTCCTTTCACCGTGGGTTCCGGGACTGGGACTCAGGCTGTCCAGGGTTGTTCGTTTTGTTTTGTTTTGCTTTGTTTTGTTTTGTGTTTGCTGTTGTTTTGTTTTGGCGGCAAGCACTTTTGCCCACCCAGCCAGCCCAACCCTGGCTATTTTAAGTTCTTGCTTAATTACAACGAGATATTTTTCCCTAGTATTAAAAAAAACTCAACTATTTTTGTTTCCATTGTTTACAGATTACAGTTTGCTTTTAAAAGAAAAATAAAGAAATAAAGGTTTTCTGGGTCCATGAAAACTTTCCAAAAGCAATATCTCTTTCGCTAATGTCTACAGGATTTAAAAGAGCCAGAGTGAATCACATTCCATTATCTAACTATTACATTATATAATATCTTTAATCAGAGTGAAAGACTGTCATAGTCTTGCCGGGTCTTAACATTTTCCCATTTATAACCAAATCAGTGAAAAAAATAATAGTCGCTGTCTCGATGGCAGCGGTAAAGGAACATTATAAAAGCATCTCATATAAACTTTATTCTCAACTAGAAAAAATAGCAGAAAGTTTGTTAACATTTAAAATACCAGTACTATATTGCCTGCTCTAAATAACTTAAGCCTGAAGGACTTTCTTCAGCGTTTATTCTCTTTTCCTTTTTTTTTCTTTTGTATTTAATTCTAATAAATGTCACAGCCGAAGAGTTCCAGGCGAAGTGCAATACTTTGGTTCCATGTTTTAGGAATGATTCGGATAAATCTGGAAATAATAGGTGGGTTGAAAAAGTTCTTCATGTGCCCTTTGGTATTACTATTCCCTTCAAAAATCTGAAAGGAGAATGAGATAAAAATGGTCAATATTTGCATCATGGGCATCCACGTTTTACTCTTAATTTATCTTCTTATACCAAAGTCAGTCATCTTTGTCTTTTCTTTAACTATTCTCAGGCTACTGGGAAATCACAAGCCAGATAGATGTCCCCTTAAAGACAATCATTTCTCAATGGCATGTGTCAAATTAGAAAAAATGAATAAAGCAGACATGAGTGTTAGCCTCTTGGTCGCTGTGTGGCCTTGAGGAAGTCCTTATGTTCCTCTGCCCACCTCTGACTCATCCTCAGAGTGAGGAGAATTAAAGCTCTACCTCAGACGTGCTGCACAGATGTGAAAGAGTGTGTCCGTGTACAGCAAGTGCCTGGTGAGCACCGTGTAGCAGATACCAATAAATAACTTGCTATTATTGGCATTCAGGACAAATACGACCCTGCGGTTTTCTTAATTTCTCCTTTTCGTTGTATGCCTCTTCCCCTTGAGCGTGTGCTCATGTTTTCTTTTCACTCTCAGGAAGTTCCCTGAGATGTACACACACACACAGCAGAGTCTTTATGACAGCAGGTTCCCTGGGATGAGGAAAGCCTGCTTTAACAAGATAAAACCCACCGCTGGGGGTTTAAAAGATGAGAAAAACACAAACATGTTCCATGCTGTGTGAGCATTTGGGTAGAATTCAGTAAAGCTCAGATCCTCTCCCTGTGTTGCTTTCCTACTAGTTTTAGCCCCATTCCCACTCCCGGATTACTAAGCAGATTTCTGTGGTAAAAGGGAGAGGGACTTAGGAATATAATTGAGCAGTTGATTTCACAAGAAGGGTAGTCTTCCCAAATATTTCCTGTTTAGTTGCAATGTGGCATACAGAGGCTTGTGGTCCGGGGCATCGGATTTGCTACAAGCAGCAAGTCTATCTGCAGAAAGGGGTTTTATCACTTTAGTGAAAAGTTTTTCTGGATAGGTCCACCATCTTTCCAAGTCAGAGATAATGAAAGCCCCACAGAATCCCCTGGTACTTTGTCCTCCCCGTTTCATGGGCGGCTGAGTCAGAAAAGCGATACAAACCGTCTCTGCTAAGACCAGCCACCTGCAGAAGGGGGTTGGGTGGGGGTTGAGAACACTTGGGGAAGTGGTTGATAATCAGCACTAGCAAATGCAAGATCGGGAAACAGTTTCCAGACAGTTTTCAAAACCTTCGCTAACACAGCATCCTGTACCTTGTCCACCATGGAGGATTTCTGCCGGTAGGGTTTCCAGGAGACACCCTGGTCACTGTACAGGATGCTGTAGCTCTTCACGTACATCTCAGAGGACAGAGACTTGCAACCCTGAGTTACGATGGCCGTTACCTTCTTGATTTTGAGCAGATCAACTTGTAACCACTGCTTGTTGTTGTTTGCCTACGGAAACGGCAACACGAAGCACTGAAACAATGCTAATCTTTCCTCTTAAGAACAAAATGTTGGGGTTGGGGATTTAGCTCAGTGGTAGAGCGCTTGCCTAGCAAGTGCAAGGCCCTGGGGTTGGTCCTCAGCTCCGGAAAAGAAAACCCAAAATGTTAGAAAATGCATCAAGCTTTTCCACCACCGCCCTTTCGTGCTGTCTTTCAGAAGACTTCCCTGTGATTTCTTGTTTGTCGTTATGGATCATGACCAGGAGGGGGATTAGAGAGAGAGAGTAATGGAGTATGCCTGACTGGGGAAGGCAATGCTGAGGGAAAATAAATGATTGAGAATGAAGTATAATGCTGCCACAAAGAAACCTATTGCTTTGTATACCAACTTAAAAAGATTTAATTTCTACTCATGTATTCCATATCGTATACAGTAATTATTTGCATGTTTAGGTCTTTTGCTGCTATAGGATGAGGGCTTATTTAGTTTTATTTCCCCTGGTATTCACAGCAATGCAAGGTACAGAGTTGATGTTTAATATGTAGCTGCTGGATACTTACCAATAAATGAATTTTTCTTTAAACAAAAAGAATAAATTTCTAAATTATTTGAAAGTGTTTTCTTAAGGAAGTTTGTTTAACTGTTATAAATTGTTTCAGGGATATCTGAGAAAAAATTGAGTATCTGCCTGAGGTGTGTCACAGTCTAGCCTCACAAAAGGTCTCCTCATGTTCAGTGACATGCTTCGGAAGAGAGTTCAGAAGGACTAATGCCTGGAGTTGTCTGGAATGAATTCCCACCTTTGGGAGATGTCTCAAGCAATTATGGATGAAATAATAGTTCCTCACTGTCATTCATATTCATGTGGTCATATGTGTATGTATATGAATACATTATATATTTACATGATATAGTTTTTAAAAGGAAATTGATTGAGTTAAAGGATTAATACTTTGTTAACTTTGTGAGACCCTCTGTGTATCATCTTAGAGTGACTTAAAATCAAGGCTGTATCAATGATACAAGGTACAGGTGAAGGGTTTTGTATATATCAGGTAAGAGACACTCGGCCATGAACAGATTGGCTATGCACACCTGCATGTGTCTGGCTTTGATTTTCCGCCTCTTTAAATATCACATAGACATTTGGTGCTAAGAGAAGGTTAGACCAAACAGAAATTCCTGACTGAGAAATTCAGATTTTAAAATGACATTAAAAAAAAACCAAAGTTAGCATTTATTTGGAGGGGGTCTTAATTATAATCCCAGTGATTAAAGCTAACTATATAGAAAGGATTTCTTTTAAAAACTGTAGAATAGAGTGTAGAGTGACAAGATTTATCACATACAGGTCTAAAGGGATGTCTGGGGAATAACTATAAGGCACTTTTATTTATTATTTATATTTTTATGTGAGCATGTCGTGTAATGTTACTATTTTAATTTCTCTGAGGATCAGTTTTCTTCTGCAAAATTGCAAAATGAAATGTTTGGGCTGCTTGACGCAGGGGACTGGCCTGAGTTTTAGCCAGGATAGAATTCTAGCCAAGATTCTGCCTGGGCACCAAGCTGAGATGATTTAATCTATGGACGGAGAGATTTGGAGAGATGCTTCATTATCAACTGCTGTCAGTCCAGCACTCTGTGAGTCCACAATAGACTAGAACGGGTTTCAGAGCACAGAATTGACTTCTAAGACACTGTGTGGGGCTCACGTGCCTCACTTTTCTTTCTAGTGGCCTATTCTGAGGAATTGAGATATATTTACATATGTAAATATTTATATATTATACATTATTTATATATTTACATATATATTAATATATATCTTAAAGGAGGGAGATGGGAAGACACTAAGTAATGATCTGGGATTGTCTTGTCTGAAGGGCATCATAGTTATCATGGTATCATCTGCTATCAGATGAAAAACAAAATAAAAATAAGTCAGCTATTAACAGTTATCCTCAAATCAAATGACCTGAAATGCTTAGTGGAGTAATACCAAAGGAACTTTCTGGAAGGTGTTTGTTTAACTTGGATCACTGATTTATACTCCTTGTTTTATAACTGTGCCATCTCCAACTGTCTTGAACAATGTCACAAAGTTCATAAAGAAAGGGAAGGACAAATTTTAAAGTGGCAAATTATGAAAAAAGAGATATATTATATAAACCATAATTATTTGTTCATTATTAATGTTAAATTGTCTCAACCAAGAACTCATAAGCAATGGCTGCCCTCATTCATTTATATATGGACTTACTCATTGCTATGCAAAAACTACAGAAAAATGGACCTAAAACAGGGTTCTCAACCTGCGGGTAGCAACCTTTGGGGGGGTCAAATGGCCCTGTTACAGGGCTTGCATGCCAGACACCTACCCTGTAGATCAGACATTTACATTACGATTCTTAGATGTAGCAAAAGTAGAGTTATAAAGTCGTAACAAAAATAATTTTATGCTTGGGGGTTGCCACACCATGAGGAACTATATTAGATTCACAACATTAGGAAGGTGGAGAACCACTGGCCTAAAATATTTACTGTCTAGTTCTTTGCAAGCTGTTGTCTCTTCCTGTTTTAAATCAAAGCTACCAAGAACTCCAGGGAAGATGTACGACTTTTCTCTGAGTCATGGTTAGAGCTCAGAGTTGTTGATTCTGCAAGTCATCCTAGATTCTCAGACCTGGAGCTTCAGAGGCTCACACCCCAGTTCCCAGCCACCCTCCCGTCCCCTGTGGTGGTGTTTATTGTTTGTTTCTGGAAAGTGAGAGAACTCCATTTATATGGTTGATGTTACCTTGGCTTGCCAGGCATTCACTCGGCCCTGGGCATTCAGGCGGGCCAGGGAAGGCTCCCAGTAGCTTCCCCACCATGACTTTTTAAATGAAGATGCAGTAATTTGCTTGTTTTGTATCCTTCCATCTTCCAGGCCCAGTGGTGTGGAACATCCTGTCAAGAGCGAAGCAATATGATTAATTACACAGCACTAATGGTCCCCGCATTGCATTTTGCAACACAGTAGGCAAGAAATCTCTCTTCCAGGGAACAGCCAAAGAAAGAACATTTGTTCAGTTCAAGTGCAAATACCACTCTGGTGCTACTAATACACTATTCAATGCTCATACATCCATTTGACGGAAGTGGACACAGAGTACAGCAAGACACAAGGACTTGCCCAGCACAAGACTGTTAGAACAGAAAACTGAACTTATAGCCAGTATCCTACCCAGCCCAGTATCTTAAGTGTGGTTCTCCCTTCTTCAGACGCCATGAAATCTCAAGTCTTTGATTTGAGATAGATGGTGGTTCTGAACAATACGTACCATCTTGTTGCACATAATGACATTTCAGTTAATAACAGACTACACAAATACTAGTGGTCCCATTAGGCTGTGGGGCTGTCGTGACATCATAGATGTCATAAATAACACATAGCCTCTGTGGTTGATGGCGTCCATATAAATCAGACTACTGTGCTGAGACACGTGTAGAAGTACGGTGCACATAGTTATGTATAATTCATAATATTCAATAATAAACTACAACATAACTGCTTTGTGTATTGACCACACTTCTTTTTTTTTTTTTAAGATTTATTTGTTTGTTTTATGTAAGTACATGGTACACTGTCATTGTCTTCAGACACACCGGAAGATCGGGTTCCATTACAGATGGTTGTGAGCCACCATGTGGTTGCTGGAAATTGAACTCAGCACCTCTGGAAGAGCAGTCAGGGCTCTTAACTGCTGAGCCATCTCTCCAGCCCTTGACCACACTTCTTATTGTTATCTTTGAACATGTGCCTTCTACTTACAAGAAATTAGCTCACCAGCCCCGTCTCTTGATTCTATTAAGAGACCACACTGAGTGACTGGCCCATATGGTGTAAACACAGTCTGTGACGTTTGCACGGTAACCAACAACATAGCCTAAAGATGCGTTTCTAAGATCTTAACCAACGGATCCCCGTGGTTAAGCTATGCATGGCTGTACTGAAAGGAAAGTTTCTTCCAACAAAAGCTGTGGAGATGTAGTGTGGCTTTGGTAGCCACCTTCTCCTTTTTCCCTGTCAACATTTTGAACACATACGCTCTATAGAACTTTGCCTGGGCATAATTTTGAGCATTCTAGGAAGCAAAAGCTGACCTATTGGCATAGGAAACCTAGGGAGTGAGTGAAGGCCGCTGACTATTGACCTAAGTGCTACTTTGTTTTTCCTTGGGGTGGGGGAACAAAACGGACATTTTCTTGAAGCAATAGCTTGCTTTCTCTATGTCCCTCCCCCCCAAAAAAAATCCCGAAAGAAACATGCACCTGCTTGCTATGTGAGTTCCAAAAAGTGAAGAGAAAAAAAAAATTCATGCTCCTTATGTAGAAAAGGAATCTTTTTTTCTGTAAATGAACAGACTTGAACCTCACGTTTTAGGTTAGTTACACTACATGATTGACCTAAGCTCCCAGGACACTGTGATTATGGAAATAAATCCCCCATGACCTTCAGGTCTGTTTCACAAGGTAATTCTGCCTACACAAAATTTGCATTCTATGTGGGCACAATTCAGTTTTCTACACTGCTGGTATCCAGATACTGGTATATGTCCACGCCCATATCTCTCACAAATGTCAAGGGCGGCATTGTCTGCTTTGGTCAGAGACTGATTCCAAAGTTCAGGTACTTTCTTCTGTGAGTTGGGCCTTCCTCGCCTACCTCAGAGGAAGATCAGGTAGCTTCCCAGGGCATGACACAGCATGTGATGCTACACCCCTTCACCTACTCCAGTCTACAGCAGTCACCTGAGGCCTGTGTGAGCCAAGCCCTTGTCTTTACTCCAGAATTGCCTGAACGTGGATAGTATTTCCCATACGTGCTTGAGAGTTAAAGATACTGGAAAGTTCGTCTGGAGAGACGGCTCAACCGTTAAGAGCACTGACTGCTCTTCCAGAGGATCTGGGTTCAATCCCCAGCAACTACATGGCGGCTCACTAACATCTGTAACTCCAGGACCCAAACCTTCACACAGACACATATGCAGCCAAAACACCAATGTGCATAAAATAAAAAATAAATAAATGATTAAAATAGAACTGGAAAGCCTTGCTTAAAAAATTGAGACTTGTCCATGGACTATTATGACTGCTGATTGTGACCTAGATTTGTTAGATCACAAGACAAATTTCATCCCCTGAAAAAAAGAAAGCTTGGAAAGACTTGAGTACGTACATAGGGTCCAAAACAGAATACAGAGCTCACTCACGGTTTTGGAAATTGAAAGCCAGGTTCAGATTGAAAAGCGCTTACTGAGTACCAAAAAATATGACAGTGACACAGCTCTTCCACTGAAGTCTGAGTGGCCTGGGGGACTTTGAGAGTCAGGTGGCTCTCACTAAAAATGGACTGAGAGACAGTTTCTGTGACACACCGAGGAGTGAGGTGCTGTCCTCACCCCACCCCCACCTCCGGACTACTGGAACCAGACTCTGTCTCTGAGTTCACACTGAGAATATTCCCTATTGGAACTTGTCTTGCAAAGATTTTTCTGGAGCCTAAGGCCTCGAAGGTATATAAATTCTACTTCCCCACACCACCCGAATCTTAAGCCTTGGGGTGTCTGAGAGAAGGTCGTGCGTCTTGTCCCTTACCGTTCACCTCACAGCCCAGCAGCTCCAACCGAAGGGTGGGTCTGTTATAGGATTTCGTGGGATGTATCCTAATGTATCTAGCCACAATAGGTGGGTCAAATCGATTCTCTTTTATCGTAGAGGCATCTGAATTGCCAGCAAAAGACTAGAGGGAGAGAGGAACCATTAATAACAATTCTCTAAAAACTGACCATATTTAAAAACAAACAAACCCCATCTAAGAAGTTTTGTTAGGCTCTTTTATGGAAGTGGGATCGGTGTGATTTGGTTTGAAAAACTGAGTGTGGATACTTCTACTCCGAGGATGCTGGTACACTTTCTCCTGTTCTTCCTGCTATGTAGAAACCCTTCACTATGCAAAGAAAAAGAAGAAGAAGAAGGAGGAGGAGGAAGAGGAGGAGGAGGAGGAGGAATAGAAGGAGGAGGAGGAGGAATAGGAGGAGGAGGAGGAGGAAAGAAAGAAAAAGAACGATGGTGTGAAGAAAACATGTTATCTAAGCTTCTCAGCAATCAAAGAAAAACATGGAACTGTCCCCCAGGGGAGCTTTTTGCTTACTTTGTAAGTTCCAGGCTCATTGGTGAAGACAGAAATCTCATTAGAGAACCGTTGTAAACCATCCAACTACCACAGAAAAGCAAACACACACCAGACACAAGCCAAGCATAGAGGCAATGGCTATAATAAAGGGTTAGACTTTGAGGCTCCTGGGACTGAAGTGGTACAAGAACCACCCTAGGAGGGCCAGACTTTTTCCAATAAGAAGCCCTCAGCTGTGTCAGGAGAAACCAGTGTGGAACTCTGTATCTACTTAGCAGCCAAGGAAAACAACACCTCCTAAGGTGCTCAGGGAGAGCCTGGACTCTGACCCCTTCCTGGCAGTCACCAGGCTATGCCCCACCTCCCTTTCCCTCACAGACAAGAATCATAAAATGTCCAGTTCAAACAGAAGGGAAGAGTAGGTATCTGTAAGACTGAGCACAATTAAACGGCAGAAGGAAGTGAATAAAGGAACTGGCGCTTGGAAAAGATAGAAAAACAAATTGACAAATCTATAGCAGGCCCGACCTAAAAGTAAAAGAAGAGAAAAATGATGATATCAGAGATTGCATAAGCCATGTTGCTACAGACCCTGCCGATGCCAGGAGGATTTTGGAGGACAACTAATTCTAGACCCTACTACACACATGACCAACAGCTTGAAGGAAGAGGGCAAATCGTATTTTACATGCCACACAAAGTACCGTAAATCACCTAATATGAAATAGGCTATCCAGATAACGTCCAAACTGCTAATGAAAGAAATTGAATTTAAAATTCCCACAGAGAGCTTTGCAGGTCCCGATAGGTTTATGGGTGATCTCTGCCAAATGAAGGCATTAACACAGACTTCAGAAATCTCACCCAGAGCACAGAAGAGAACACTTCCTGGTTTGCTCTGCATGTCTTCTGTTACTGTGGCATTAAAGTTTGAGGCAATCAAACCACAAAGCCACCAAACTACATGCCCGAGTCCCGCATAAACATGGATGTGAAAATCTTTAAGGTATGATTTTTGACTGCTATGGAGTTTTTTCTCCCCTTACTGGTTTATAAGCACCATAATTTAAGACTTTTAGTGATTTTTATCTTAGCTGCATTACGAATATGTCACTATTAGAAATAGTCAAGACCGCAAAAGAGCAGCTCACGGTAAAGTGACTTACATAAAGTACCAAGAGAAACGGACTCAAGGTGGTTTGCACAATGATGAATATTTTTCTTTGGGGAGGAGCCCGGGGATGAGGAATGATCTAGGAATCTTGTCTGGGCTCATGGAGTACCAGACAGGGTCTATCAGTGCTCTACCATGTCCTCCAAGGCAGCCTGAGAAACACAGTGCCTCAGAGCAACATTGGGTGACCACAATCACCATAAATCAAGGTATGTGAGATAAAGAACAAAGCAAAATATGATAATAAATCAAAGCTCTCTGCAGGCAGCTTCCAGCCTAGGTTCTGTGTTGAACAAGGGTGGACACTGTGCTGTACACTATCTGCCAATCTGTTTGAAGTGGCGTTTGCTTAAGTCTGCTTCTTCCTTTCAACTTCCCTGGAGATGTGACATTTTAGTAGCTCCTTGTATCCCTTTATTTTACAGACCCATCATAATAATATCAGATTTTACTTCCTAAGACCTTTAGAAAACCATTCACTTTTCTAACTCTCCAAAACATAATTTGAGGGGCTACTGGTATGGAAAGCCCAGGGTGAGCCTTAAGGTTTAGCTAGAAACATGTGCTCAAACCATCACGCTCTTCATGCTGTTCCCTCTGAAGATCTGCCAGTTGGTTCGGTCAGAGCTGTAAGCCACTTGGAATTCCGTGGTAAAGTAAGACTTGAGGTAGTATTTAGCACCTTGGGTTTGTATCCCGGTGACTACAACTTCCTTCTGCATGTCCACCTGCAACACAGTAACACAGAACCATCCTTGTTAGTGAGTCATACCGTACCATAGCTCAAGACATAATCAGCTTTCTTTAGCATTAGACAATGTCCAAGGTCTTAGCAGATTCATAAAATTGTGAGGGACAACCCACTGTTGCGCAAAGCACCCCTGAACTTGAATGTCAGTATGAGGACCGACCAGCTGCGCTTTACTTTGGGAAAGTAGTTGATACCTTTGTTGGGGGTTTTCCTTCTTAGATTGAAAATGACATGACCCACCTCTCAGGGTCGATTGTGGGAAAGCAATTGCGGAGAGGAGTAACTGTGTCTACTCATGATTGTTTCCCTAATTGCCATTTCAAGAAACAACTAAACCCACTGTCGTCATTGTCATAATGGCAACCAATATTATCAGGTTAGTTAGACGTACCTGGATCCAAGGTTTAATGGGAAAATCTAATGCAGATTTTTCTATACTCCAAGCATTATATGAGCCGCCATTGTTTAATCGTGCTAATCTGGGCTCCCAATAAGCTAAATTCAAAAGAAGAAGAAAAAAAGGAATTTGTGAATTGATTTATTTTTGAAAGAAAGTCTTGTTATAATAGCCCAGGCAGGACTAAAGTTCGCTGTCTTTCTGTCTCACCATGTCTGGCTTGAAGTAGTCTTTTTTTTTTTTTTTTTTTTTCAGTAGAAAGCTACCAATTTCTCAAATTAGTTTAGTACAGCAGAGAACCAGATCCTTGGAGGGCTTATGCTATAGTTAGGAGACCAGGCAGGTGACGTGAACATTGGCTGCCAAGCCACTCCTCAATGATGAAACCTTGGCCTCAGGCCATGTTTAGTCAGTTGTAAACCATCATCCACCCTCTCTTGCACATAGGTCATGTTTGTGTTTTCTCAGTTATGTTGATATGGCTACTGTGAATGTGCCTACCAAACAGGAAGACCTGGGAGGAACACTTGGGAACCTCATCATTCTTTTGGAAACAGCCTCTAGAAATCAGGAAGGACGTTGAGGCAGAATGAAAAAATTGAAGAGATAGTTTGAGCATAACATTTCTTGACTAGATGAATGGCTAGCATATATATTGGGACCATCTTCCTTGGATGATATAGAACCTTTGAATCTGGCTGGAGGTTATGTGTGTGAGCCAATGTAGGCAAGATAACTAGAGTTCGGGAAATGATTACAAGGTCATAAGGTAAGGCTATTATTCCGTTGATTTCCTGTAGAGCTACTGGGCTGCCTCAGTAGAGAGATCATCAAAGCCGAGTTCTTGATGTTTCCTAGAAGAGGCCCTTGGAAGCAATACACAGCACAGGAAGTGGAAATGATAAATGTAAGAATAGGATCTTTCTTCCTGAAACACTTCTTCCTCTACCAGAGGAGTGCCACAGATGGGGTTGTTTCATTAAGCTATGGCAGACGAAAGCCTGGGGACGGGAATTGGCCATAGAGGGCTGTCATGCATAGCTTTGTGAGTCGCATGCTGTGACAGTAGGCATGGCCAGTCACAGGCTATGATGTCCATACTTACTCAGATATTCCGAAGCCTTGATCTGTGAGTCAGATATGGCACCAGTACTTAGACCCATTGGCATCTTGCACTCTATGAAACGACAAAAACAAAAATAAATGCTTTTTTTTTTTTTTGCTTAGAAAAGAAAGTACATATAACAAGTAAAACCTATGGCTAGAGTTTATTTTCATTTACCATCTAATATGCCTGATTAGAAAGAGATAAACACTTAGGAAGACTGGTGCTTATCAGAAGAGTAACTACCAGAGCAGAAAACACCGGAGTCCAAAAAATATATTTAAGGTGATGCCCATCTGGTTGGATTCCAAAGCAAACTATTTACATTAAGACTGCACTCTTAGTCACTGACCTGGAGAGTACGAGGTTATTTACATCTTGCTCAAGGAAAGAAATACCAGATAATAGGCACCTGGATGTGAGCACTGTATTTGGTAATCGACAGATACTTGGCAAGAACTGATCATGAATGGATAGATTACTACCTGCTACGGCAGAATTCTGATTACTCTTCCTGTTCTACTCTAAGGAGCTTTGAGGTTTTCTTATGTATACTTTCCCATGGGTCACAAATTATGAGGAAGGGCACTTTCTATTGGTTCCCCAGTCATAGAATATTTGACCTGCTTGTTAGAGTTGTATAGATAATTGTTATGTTTTTTTTTTCTTCTTCTTCTTCTTTTTTCTTTTTTTCGGAGCTGGGGACCGAACCCAGGGCCTTGTGCTTGCTAGGCAAGCGCTGTACCACTGAGCTAAATCCCCAACCCCTAATTGTTATGTTTTTTAATGGCAGGGGTGGGGGAGAATGTTTTGACATTTTCACAACTGAACGGTGGGACTCAGATTATCTGCAATCTGGAAGTTGGAAATAGTCTATTATCAGTAAACACCACGCGGGTGATACCTTTGTCTATGACAAGGAACGGCGTTTGCATGCCAGCTATCTGGTTTTCTCCAACCGCTGTGTCTAGGAGCCACCAGCCAGGCTTGGATGCCTTCATTTCAAGAGTTTTAAATGAACCTAAAATAGAGAGTGAAGGGCAAAATTACGAACAACGATTCGCGAGTTAATGTTGTGACGGAGCTCTCTATGAGTCTTGAAGTCCCTGCCCAAAGCTGCAGAGATGTTAATTAAGAGTGATGCATTTCTCTTGAGGCCCTTACACATGAAATGAATCCAACAGCAGCTACAGCACCCACAAATCCACAAAACAAGGATAATGCTTGCTTAGAATTTACAAAGTCCTGACTTTGAGGAAGAACTGGGCACCTCAGTGTATGTTGCTAATCAAGGTGCTCATAAGAAGGAGGCAGAAGGATCAGGAGTTCAAGTCCATTGCATGGGGACACACGAGACGATTTTGAGCAAATAAACCATCAGACAAATAAGAAAAAATTTGCTAAAAATAAATCACTCCGTCATTAAAAAAAAAAAACAAAAAACAAAAACAAAACTACCAGCTCCCCTTAAAAAGGAATTTTCACTTATCTAAATGTACTGTTACAAGTTAGCCCACACATAATTCAAGTACACAGTTTCAAGCTTCAAAATGGCTTTGAATGACTCAGCTTTATGGCTATGAAATGTGTCTTCTTTCTCTGTTTTTCTTTTTCTTAATATGTAAAGAATACAAATTTTTTTTTCTCGGAGCTGGGGACCGAACCCAGGGCCTTGCGCTTCCTAGGCAAGCTCTCTACCACTGAGCTAAATCTCCAACCCCACAAATATTCTTTTTTATTGTTTCAAATACTCTTAAATGTGTACACAGTTGAATAACATTGTATATAAATTGTTTCATAATAAATGAAAAGGTTTCTAAAACATCTGTTTATCCATACTGATACTTAATGCCTACTCTGCCAATTGACCCTATGCTTAGATTCTGTTGACTATAATTTAGGACCATGTCCCTGATTCTGAGTAAAAATTAATAACTGATGGCTATCCATCTCAAACACAGTGAATAAGCCTTCTTATGTTATTTTCTGCTGAAAATAAGGGCTGAGTTTGGTGGTTCATCCTGTCTCTGAAGTTAAACAAAACATCACTTTCTATATTTCTTGAGAGTGGCAGGAGAGAACCAAACAGGAAGCCATTTCTCCATCTTCTCACTAAAACAGACCCAGCTGGACTCCCATTTTCACATATAAGGCTAATTTACACAATGACTTCCTCCATGGCCATATATGAGACCAATTTATACAGTGAGTACCTCCATGTCCACATATGAGGCCAATTCACATGATGGCTTCCTCTATGTCCATATATGAGACCAATTCACAATGACTACCTCCATGTCCACATATGAAACCCATTCACAGTGACTACCTCCATGTCCACATATGAGACCAATTCACATAGTGACTTTTTCTATGTCCACATATGAAACCAATTTACAAAGTCTATCTCCATGTCCACATATGAGACGATTCACACAATGACTTCCTCCTTGTCCACATATGAGACTAATTCACACAATGACTTCCTCCCTGTCCACATATGAGACCTATTCACAAACTCCTGTAATAGAATTGCCTTTCACTAGTTCCTCAGACCTTGGAAGAGATGCAGAACCCTGGCTCTCCTCCCTAAGACCTATGCTTATCCAAAGTGTCTGAGAGTAAAGTCTCAGTAGATGTGCATCGCAGCCAGTGCACTGGTCTTCAGTGGCATCTCACCCTCATAACTCCTCTCACTAGCAGATCTTCCTGGAAACAACAAAACCTTCACTGATGATGACAGTTTGTCTAGATCTACACTAACCCTCCCACTTTCATGTGCAAAGCTCTAAATAACTGCCATCAGCATCCAGAGTCATGAATTTGTTCAAGATTATGATTCCCAGAGTCACTTCCTCAGAAAGGTCAGGGCGTAGCTTTCAGAAGTAGATTTCAAGAATCCAGAAGAGCTCAGTTAAGTTTCTAATGAACCTCTGAACAGCAACCATTTCTCTCTTCCTGTGCCTTGGTGACTTATCTTGTCATGAACTGAAATCTAATTCTTACGACACACGGAGGTCCAGGAGAAACTGCATGAGATACAGAATCTCTGAAGAACCAAGTGGGCTTGCAAATATGTCCTGTGCGGTGCCTACATACAGCTCATAGGAGGTCTGTTTGCCTTGGGATTTAGATTAACATCTTCTCTCCTGATTCCTCAAATGGTAGATGTACAAGGAGAGAAAGAGAGCCAACTACAGATGCCCCATCTTGCTATTTCTTAGCAAGGACCTCTCCCATCTTAGATCTTTACCAGGCAAGAGGGGCCAGACCCCTAAGTGGTGCTGTTTGGTCCTATTATCCAGCAGGATCTGGCCATGGAAGTGAACCACGTGAATATCTTGGGGGCCGCCCATGTTCAGCAGGTATAGCCTCACCCACTCTTGCTCATACATTCTCAGGCCGGGCAGGTTGTAAATCATCCCATTAATTGCTGAAAGGAGAGAGAGTTGTAATCAATTAAAAACTTGTAGACACAAGGAGGAGTCAGGGAGCCTTCCTCGACTCACCACCTTTCTTCCTCATTGCTGGACATTCCTAAGTCTACTCAGATGTAGAAAGTGTTCTCAGCAGGACCCCCTTGGGGGGAATTAAAGGAAGAATTGAAAGAGTTGAAGGAGCTTGCAACCCCATAAAAACAACAATGCCAACCAAGCAGAGCTTCCAGGGACTAAACCACTACCCAAAGACGATACATGGACTGATCCAGGGCTCCAACTGCATATGTAGCAGAGAATAGCCTTGTTGGGGCACCAGTGGAAGGGGAAGCCCTTGGTTCTGCCAAGGTTGAACCCCCAGTCAGGGGAATATGGGGGGGCAGTAAGGGGATGGATGGGGGGATTACCCGTATGGGGGAGGGGCAGGGGAGGGGATGGGGGCTATGGACAGGAAACCGGGAAGGGGAATAACACTTGAAATGTAAGTAAAGAAATATATCTAATAAAAAACTTAAAAAATAAAAAAAAGAAAGTGTTCTTGGAAGTTCCACAGAACCAGTAAGAGGCTGAATTAGAACTTTCAAGTCCTTGGGTTACTTCACAAGCACCAAAGTACGAACCAGCTCCATTTTAAACAGTTTTGTCTCTCTTTTCCCTAGATTTTGTCCTGCTTAAGGTTCTGCCCACTCGTCCTCCACGTGGATAGTATAAATGTTCCTTTGCTGCAGAAAAACGAGAAAGGGCAGACAATGCAAAGCCCCACGGTGAGGGTAAATAACAGGTTCGTGTGTCACACTGTCCTTGTGGAGACTGCTCCTCTACCTACCTCTCAGGTTAGAGTCCAAGATTGCAGGCGCTGGATCTACACTTCTTTAGTGAAATGGGAGGATTTTGTTTTGTTTCATTTTGCTTTGAGATGGGGTCTTGGTATATACCTCATGCCAGCCTGGAACTCACTCTTTAGCCCAAAGTGACCTTGAGCTCCAGGCCTTCTTGACTTATCCTTGGACACACTACCATTGTGTGCCTGTATATGTGTGTGGTGTATATCTGTGTGTGTGTCTGTGTATGTGTGTGTGGTGTATGTGTATGTATATGATAGGTATGTGTGTGTATGTTGTATATGTCTGTGTGTATGTGGGGGGGTGTGTGTGTGTGTGTGTGTGTGTGTGTGTGTGTGTGTGTGTGTGTGTGTGTGTGTGTGTGTGTCTGTGTGTGTGTGTATGCCTGTGTGTGTGTGTGTGCATGTGCTGTGTATGCCTGTGTGTGTGTGTGTGTGCATGTGCTGTGTATGCCTGTGTGTGCATGTGTGTGTGCATGTGCTGTGTATGCCTGTGTGTGCATGTGCTGTGTATGCCTGTGTGTGTGTGTGTGTGCATGTGCTCTGTATGCCTGTGTGTGTATGTGTGTGTGGTGTATATCTGTGTGTGTCTGTGTGTGTGTGTGTGTGTGTGTGTGTATGTATATGATATGTATGTGTGTGTGGTGTGGTGTGTGTGTGTGTGTGTGTGTGTGGGGTGTGGTGTGTGTATGTGTGGTGTGTGTGTGTGTGTGTGGTGTATGTTGTGTGTGTGTGTGTGTATTGTGCTGTGTATGTGTGTGTGTCGTGTGTGTGTGTGTGTGTGTGTGGTGTATGTCTGTGTGTGTGTGTGTGTGTATATGTGTGTGTGTGTATATGTGTGTGAGTGTGTGTGTGTGTGTGTGTCTGTGTGTATGTGTGTGTGTGTGTGTATGTGTCTGTGTATGTGTGTATGTGTGTGTGTGGTGTATGTGTATGTATATGATATGTATGTGTGTGTATGTTGTGTATGTCTGTGTGTATGTGGGGTGTGTGTGTGTGTGTGTGTGTGCTGTGTATGCCTGTATGTGTATGTGTGTGTGTGTCTGTATGTGTGGTGTATGTCTGTGTGTGTGTGTGTATGAGGTATGTTTGTGTGTGTAGTATATGTCTGTGTTGTGTATGTATGTGTTTGTGTGTGCATATGTGGTGTATGTATGTGTTTGTGTGTGTATGCAGTGTATGTTTATGTATGTGTGTGTTGTATGTGTGTGTGTTGTATGTCTGTGTGTTTGTGTGTGTGTAAAGCACCTGATACAATCTTAATCACCTTAAAAATATAACACAAAAAGGTTAATGATAAATCTTGTTGCTAACAAATACTTAACTGGAACTTCTTCAATGGATTGCTGTAGGATTTTGGAAAACAGTCAAGACAACTTTTGGAAGGAAAGGAGTTGGAATTATTTTGGCACTTGTGAAATCATACCAAGTGTGGGAACGCCTAGCTACATACCTGGGCACCAGCCCTCACCCCCATGTTTCAGTTTCTGTTAAAGAATTAGATGTCGTAAGAGTGAAGGGCACTGAGGTGATAATTGTGTCGGCATTGTTAGGAGGCTGCACCAGGATATGGGAGTGAGGACTCAATGAGCATTTGATAGATGGAGCTGAGAGATAAGATTTGCTCACTTAGTCACTATTTCATATATTCCTGAGCACATGCTACAAAAGCCAGGCAGGGGCTGGGGACTCGAGATCTGTTTATCACACAGCCTGATAAATACTACAGGTTGGGATTACATAGTGTCTACAAATTATGCATCATGAAGCTGTACTGTTTGAGGGAACCAGGAAGTATTTCTTGGAGGGTGCTCCTTAAGCAAAGGGCATAGCTGAGAGACAGTCTGTCTGACTCTGCAGCCTGTTCTTTCTTACTAGGCTGAGGGGACTTCTAAAGGGTGAACTTCCTGCTCATGTGAGCGAGTGCAAGGTCTGAGAGGCCTGGAAAGAAGGGAAGGGAAGGGGAGGGGAGGGGAGGGGGAGGGGAGAGGAGGGGGAGGGAGGGAAGGAAGGGAAGGGAGGGGAGGAACAAGGAACATTATTTACAGTCTGTCCGATAGCTGTGTGAATCAACTGTATTCTATTTAACAGAATTTTTTGACACTTGAATTTTTAAAATCTTTAAATGTTTCATGAAAAGCAGATTTTATCCTTTGTGGGTGGGATTTTTGCAACAAATAATTGTTTGGCTGCTTGTATCTCAAAGTATTTTCACAGGTGTCATTGAACTCCTCGAAGTAGGGTCAAATATAGAAGAACTGTGTCTTGAATGTGTTACTGATACAGGGCTACCTAGTCTCAATGGCTGGCTAGAGGTGACATCTAATAGCATGTTATAAAAAATATCTTGACCTATGTTTATTTGTTTGCTTGTTTGTTTGTTTGTTTGTTTGTTTATTCTTTGAGAGAGGTCTCACCGGGGAGCTCAGGCTTGTCTCCAACTCTCAATCCTCCTACCTCAGCCTCCAGAGTATTGGGAAGATTTTAGGCACATGTAAGTTTCTTCTCTCCCAACATTCTGACAGACTCATTACCTGCAGCACACATCCTCAGTAATCAGGAATTTCACGACAACCACCTCCATTTCCAAACTGTTAACTTAGTTATCTTTCATTTAGTGTGTGTGTGTGTGTGTGTGTGTGTGTGTGTGTGTGTGTGTGTGTGTGTCCAAATGGCTATGGCCTGTATGTGGGGATTAGTTTGGGGGAGTGGCCCTCGGTTTGGAAGCAAGTACTCTTCTTTACTGAGTCATCTTAGCATATAAGGTCTTTATTTAATTCTGATTTCTAGCTGTTGTCATTTTGGCTGTGCACTAAGCCCTTCATTTGGCCTTTTTCCTAAACCATTTTGTAATTTATCTGCCAATTTACAGGCCACAGGCAGGTCAGAAGGGGGCCGATCAAAGGACTTCTGAACAGAGATACTTTCCCCAGTGTGACCTCCTAAGGGCAGGCTGCATTGCCAGTGTCCCGTCATCTGACTGCTTAACTTCCTAGTTCCTCAGGCTGCCTGGCATAGGTGCTTCCTGCAACTGCAGAGATGAACCTCCCAGAACCACTCTGATTTCAGAAGAGACACATGTGTGATCGTGTCTTAGCGTGGATACTTACATGTTTAGTGAACAAGAAACAAGGTCAGTAGTGTCATAAAGAGTGACACCACTCTCACTCCAATGTACGCTGCTGTCTGGGGCACAGTGCCGTTTTTCTTGTTGCTTTGTCTGGCAGTAGCCCATGTGTGCTATCCTGCACTCCCTCAATGATGTTTAGCAAGATTTCCTAGCAGCCAAATCCTCTCTAGGATGACAAGTCAGGTATAATCGATGCTCCTGACTCCTCAGGAACACCTAAGGTCTAATCTTGGGAAGACCTAAGGGCAGGAAGCGCTGTGACCTGGTGAGCTTTAATCAGAGAGTAGACCAAGGACAGAGGGAAAATACCGTAAAACTCGTGCGAATTTTTCGCTTCTGGAGATTCAATTCTCCATGACCCTTTGGACTTTTCATAGTACCAGCTCTTCTTCTCATCAAAGACCATGAAGAGCAAGACAAACTCTCTCATGTCCAGAGGCAGGTTGCTCGCCCTGTCAAGTGTTCCTTTCCGGCAGATCAGAAGGGGGCCGATCAAGCCTGAGTGAATGTCTCGCTCCTGGAGGAAAAGAACAGAAAGCTGAAAACACTTTCCTTTCGCCTGGATTTTTCTCTTCCTCCTCTGACAATCACAGCTCTTACATAACAGAAAAATCTCATTTCGGAGGCTCCAAACTTGAAGATCAGTAATAATACTGGGTAGTTATCCTTTATCTGAGGAACAATAATAACATTGACAACCAAATGAATACAGTTTATTGAGCAACTAGACTGTGTTAAAGGCTTTGTCCGTAGTATCTTATTTAATCCTGACAACCATCCTGAATGGCAAATGTAAATACATTCATTGGACATGAATTGACTAATTTCTCCTCCCCCCCCCCCCCACCCCTGGCTCCCTCTCCCTCCATCTTTCTCTCCCTCTATATTTTGGAACTGGGAACTGAACTGATTTTCATTCCCAGCCTCTTTTTAATTTTCAAGATTGGATCTCACTAAACTGCTCAGGCCATGCTTGCTCACACCCTGAGCCAATCGCACAGCCTCCTGAGTGTCTGGAATCGCAGATCTTGGCCACCACGCACAATTTTAGAACCTGCAGTTATGAAAGGGTAAATTGCTTTCCTAGTGTCCCTGTAGGGATGAGAATGGGTATTTTACACCTAAGCATAGAAAAACACTCCCATAGACGTGTCGGGCTGCGGTGATGAATATTTGATGAGTTTAGAGGAGACCCTGGGTTTGGTGCTCAGTGTTGAAAAAATCACCAAACATCATCAACAAATCAGTAAGAAACTGAGTCTACGTGCTTTTCTCTCTCTCTCTCTCTCCCACTCTCTCTCTCTCTCTCTCTCTCTCTCTCTCTCTCTCTCTCTCTCTCTCTCTCTCTCTCTCCTCCCTCCCCTTTCTCTACCCCTCTCTCTCTCTCCTTCCCTCCCCTTTCTCTACCCCTCTCTCCCCTCCCCCTCCTTCCCTCCCTCCCTCCTTTTCCCTCCCCCTCTCTCTGTCCCTCCCCCTCTCTGTTTCTCTCTCTCTCACTAAATATGCTAAAAAGCACATGTGCATTTACTACATGTAGCATGTGGTTTTGAACACTGTATATATTATGGAATGATAAGTGAAGACCCTTAAATTTCCAGTGAACAGCTTCTAAAAGCTCAAAAAGAACGTCAAAGCATCCGGCTGTGCCCGGAGGGCTGGGTATGTGTGTGGTACAATAAGTGGGAAATTGCTTTCTCCGTGACAGAGTGGTGCAGGTGGCCAGGCCTTGTTCCCCTCAGCCTTGCCTGAGACTAACTGAGCCTTGCTGTGTTGTGGTACAGATGAGTCATTACAACACACCCACATGGCTGCCCTGGGTTTCATGATGGGTGCCTTTCCCCGGGAGCATGGTGTTCAGGGAGGTCCCACATGGTCAGAGACCAGCATGGTTTTTCTTGTGGCACTAAGTTCAGGAGGCTCCTTGGGAACCTTTCATAAGAGGTGGGGGTCAACACTAGGCCTGTGATGTCCTTGACCCCTTCACTTGCTTCCACAAAGTATACATCTCTGACTTCCCCGACCCTGGTAGAAATCAACCCAAACCACTGGTCCAGGGACAAAAGGGAACCCCAGATACCTTGTCTTAGCAAAGAAATCTGTGTTTGAGGGCAAACTGGAACCGCGGCTGCCCTTTGCTGTGTTTTGTTTGGCCGTGAACCTGGGAAGAGTCCTCAGCCACCTCTTGTCTGGGTTTCTTACTGTGCAAAGGTTTCCCTGTCTCATGGTCAAGGAGAAAGAAGGCAGCTGAGCGTGCAGAAGGCACTGCATGGATGCTGGCATCCCTCTGGCTCTCCTAGGTGCCCAAGGCCAGCCAAGAGGACAGGGGCTTGGCACAGCTTACCACGGTCAGCACAGTTCATCTAGAGAAGCCAGTTATTCCTACCTTCCTGTGGGAGCTGTTCTGGGTGGAATGTGCCCGGATTATTTTTCTGGGAACACCGAGGTCTACTCCCTGTGTCCTTATTTAACTCAGAACGGGGTTGACTTATTATCAAAATACAAAAAAATTCTTTATTAGCAAAGGGTATTCATTAAGTAACAAATTGAATCTCCTCCTGGCTTAATTGGAGCAGGGAAAAACGTTGCTCCTTAAACTCCCAAACCCAGCCTGTGATCTGTGCCCACACGGTTGGCTCAGTACTTTCCTTGTCTCCTCCTGGCCCTCTGCAGTCCCCAAAAGCCTGACTTAAGACTAAACTACTTTTAAATTGTTAAAGAGCACATTTCTCTGTGTACACACCTCATTTATGTAATCCCCATAACGTCCACGGATGAACGCTTTTCTCTGTGCCATTTCTGATGAACTGTCGGGAGAATCTGAGGCCAAGGCAGCCATACTGTGGATGGTAGCCCTTTCTTGTGCCCCATAATGAGCAGGAGAGGCTTTTTTTTTCGGTCATGGGAGGTGTTAGGTTTCAAGACAGGGTTTCCCTGTGTAGCCCTGGCTGTCCTGAAAATCACTCTGTAGACCAGGCTGTCTTCAAACTCACATCCACCTGCCTTTGCCTCCTGAGTGCTGAGATTAAAGGCATGTGCCCCTACCGCCCACCTCACAGGAGAGACTTTTAACAAGAAAAGGTGAACTGTGGCTATATGATGAGGGAGAGGTCAGAACTGAAACTTACCACATCCACTGCAGAATAGTAGACCCAAGCCCTGCAGGCGGAGCCGGGGTTCTCTGGTCCCGAGCGCTCAGTGGCATGCCATACATATGTGTAACTGCTATTGGGCTGGACAGCATCATCTTCCTGAAACCATTTAGGAGAGTCATCTTCGTAATTCTTTCCCTCTGAGGACTTTTCATAGGAAAGTCCATGGGCATGAAGAGAATATGGTCTGGATGCTAAATTTTTAAATCGAACCTAGAGAGAGAGAGAGAGAGAGAGAGAGAGAGAGAGAGAGAGAGAGAGAGAGAGAGAGAGAGAAGAGAGAGATGACACAAAATGTATTAACATAGCAAGCAACACCAAACCAAAACCACAACGATACAGGCTGTGACAGACAGTTACGATATCAGAGCTAGGGTATACTGGGTGCCTATAATTGCAACCTAATGAATGCATATTATTTGATCTATTTTACCAATGATCACGTGAGTTAGGGCCTGACCAACTTACCTTCGAAACACAAAAATGTGCTCTTAGGCTCAAGCTACAGTTCGATCCTAAGTTACTTCTCTAATGGCTTGAAGTGTCTGTTCCAGACTCATGTGTTGAGAGTTTGTTTGGGACTTCAGGATAGTGATTATACCATGAGGGTTCTGGCCAACAGATAAATAGGATGGCAGATTCATAATTTGATTATATTATTGGAAGGTGGTGAAAACCAGGAGGTTGAACCTAGGTAGGAAGAGGCTCGTTGGGGCACACTCTTGACGTATCTATCATCTGCCTGGTCCCTTCTTTTTCTGGTTTGCTTCCAGGACTCCACAGCTACATTTCGCCACATGCCTCCTACCATTATACTCTCTGCCTTAACCCAGCCCCACAGAGATGGAGGGCAGGTAATTATAAACTGAAAGCACTCAATCCCCTAAGCCAAAAGAAATCTTACCGTTTAAAATCGTTTCCCCTGTATATTTTGTCACAGCAACAAAACCTAACATATCCACAAGTGAGATTTGAACCTGAATAAAGCATGGCTCTTGATCGTAATAAGCTTTTGGATTACTAGTGAAGAGAGAGAGACGTGAGTGAATCCAAAGCACGAATCTGGATATAACAGATGCTGTGCATAGAGTATAAATGGGTTTGGGAGGGTGCTGCTTTGGAAACACAGCTGAATGTTTAGGAGAATTTGGAAGAACGATGGAAAGGTTCTTAAGAAAAATGGGATTGACCCTTGTAAAACGAACAAATCAGAACATGGTCGTTTTAGATTCCCAGAAGAGCAGAAAGATGTCTGCAGGGAAAGCCTGGCTGTGGCTAGGTTGGGAAACGCACAGATAGACTAAGCCCCTGGTGACCAATGACTTTAGAAAATGACAGCTGAGACTAGGCATCCAGTCATCAGGCTCATGGGGGAATCTTCTTCTGGTCATTTTCCTCTGTAATTTCTAGTGACCAATCACTTGACAGAACGCTTCGTATGTTTTCAGGGGATGTATAGAACTATTAAGAGTCCTATTACTGTTTTGTGCCCCCAAAACCATGTGTTGACAATGGCTTAGTTACCAGCCTGTGACACCTTTGGGAGGTAAAACCTTTAGCATGTGAGGCCATGTGCTTAATAAAAGAAGACAGGGGAGGTCAGCCACGACAGAGAGAAAATGGAAGCTGATGTAAAGATTCCACTCTGTGTATTTACAATTTGCAGAATGTGCCTACTTGGATTCCTGGTCTCAAGGACTTTCAGCTGGATCCAGTCAGGACACATCGGCTACAGCATTTGCTTCATTTTCCCTAACCCATACCCTCAAGGATATCTCACCACCCATGTACAGCTTGAAGAGGTTATGGAGGAGTCATCACCCCAATTCCCTGGACTTTTGGGGGGGCTGAAAGCGGTTATTCTAAAGTTGTATTTATGAGGAATTTAAAATTGTACTTTAACAGAGAGGAATTAGCAAGATTGAATTGTACAGTCATAATCTCATTTGGTAACTAAGCTAAAATCATATCTTTGCTTTGGTATAGAATTTATTTGTCAAAAAAGTTTAAAAGTACAAGGTTTAGAGCCAGTCCTTCTGTGATGTCATTACAAACTTCTGAGTTGATTACACATGTGAGTTAAGGGCCAAATAGCAAATTCATGGCTCTGACTTTGTGAGAGTACTTTCAAGATAATATTAAGATATAAAGACAACAGTCCAGATTGTCTTATATAGATGGTTTTCAAAAATGTCAGAAATCCACAAAATTTGAGATTTAAAGTTATTTATCTTTTGTTGAGATGTATCTTTTCTTAACCATTCCCCTTTGGTGGATTTAATGAAGAATTTGAACATCTCTACCTCCAGGTGAGGCAATACTTTGTGCCTAGGAAGCCATTGAACAAAACTGCCTGTTTCATCTGCAGACTAATACTGTCCAGAAAAGGACAAATTATGCAGAATAGTTGACTGATAAGCTCTGCCAAGACAGGGTGATCAGCCCTTCAAAAATCTGCATTTCAAGAGTCTGTCAGTTGATTTTGGGCCAGAAGGCTGAAGACTTGCACTCACATGTTGCTAACAGAGGACTGTGCTAGTAGAGATTTGTCTCTACAACCTCTCAGTTCTGCAAGCCGTGTTAGACTTTCTATGTGTATAGATATTTGGTCGTTCAAAGATTTCGGATGTGGTTGAAGACTGGTAGTCTTGTAGACAACCCAAGCTGTTTAGCATCTAGAAGGATAAAAAATTTGAAAGGGTGGTTTTTCAGATTGCATACGATCTCAAACCAAGTCAGGTATAGAATTATAGTCTTTTAGGATAGATGACAAGGTGCTTTAGTTAATGGACAAAATTGATGGACTGGATGTTGAGTGTATCCTATGGTTTATAAATTGTAGAATAGTACTCAATTCATATATAAGTGAAAAGGCCTTTTAACTGGACAAAGAGGTGGAAATGTTGTGGTTTGTCCTGGAGTTATCTATATTTTGATGCTGATTCCATTGCCCAAGGACGGCTGCCTAGTCACGTACTCAGGTCTCAGGTGACTTTACCAGAACCTTCTCCCCATTTAATTTGTAAAATACAGAGGGCAGGTACAGGTTAGAAGGAAGCCTGTCGTTGGATGAGAAGGAAGGATAGGCGGGAGAAAAGTTTGAAGGAAGAGGAGGAGACTGAAATGGAAAGAGGAGAGACAGGAGGGACAGAGAGGTTAATCACGGCGGAGAGAAAAATGGAAGCTGACGTAAAGATTCCACTCTGTGTATTTATAGGTTGTTATTAATGTTCTTAAAGGATGGATGTGCACTTGGCTTTGTATATTTAGGTGGGCAATTATATCTTATCAATTGGGTCAAAGAAAGAAAGAAAGAAAGAAAGAAAGAAAGAAGACAGGGTACTTGGAGCATGCCTTGAAGCAATCTCAGAGCAGTGGCACATCCCTTTCTTTCTCTTTAAGTTCTAGCCACCATGAGGTAAGCAGCCATCTTGTCCAGCCTCAGTGGAGGACCCAAAGTAAAGGAGTCAAGCAATCATGGATGAAATCATGGGATAAAAGTTTTTCCTCCTTTGGGTTATCTTGAGTTTTACCACAGCAACAGAAAGCTGACTAAAACAGATTCCCATTATCTTTTATGATTGATTGGTCTTGATGGGTTGGAGTTCAAGGACAGGGTCTTGCGTATCACATGCTAAGTGGTTACTCTTTACCTACTGAGCCATCTCCCCCACCCTCTGTGTGCCCTTTGAAAAAGAGCAAATGGCCATTGACAATTTGGCAAATATTCACACCAATAAAATGTTATGTTTTTGGACACAGAATGGTTTACTTTAGATCCACAGCATTTTCTCGTGTGTTTTGTTTGTTTATTGTTATTATTATTATTTTGTTTGTTGTTTGATATGTGAGAGGTGAGGAAGTACGGGGGAGCTAAACTCTGTTACGATGTAACAGGGTAAAGGTTTCTCCATCTTGTCTCAGCTGAAGTCATCTTTGGTTTCTAACGCCTACCCTGAAAAGTCCTGTGGG
>NC_046163.1:42747338-42804838 GCF_011064425.1 Rattus rattus | reverse complement strand
GAATTCACTGGGTCTATGACTGAATCTGCTTTCTAACCATCCTCTTGGTCCCACCCTATGCCAGGGAAACCTGATCTCAGCCTTTGTCCTTGCCAGTCAGGAACATTCTTTTTGTGCAGCTCTTTCCCAAACATCATTTTTAGTGCCATCTCTAGATTACCCATCTCCTAACTGGAACCCCTCCCTTCCCTACCAACTTCCTTTCTCTCTTCTTTCTCCATCGTATTGTTGTTTATAAAACGTCATATATATTTGTCTTACTTATAAACTTCTAAATCTTATCCTCTGTGAGGCAGGCATAGTTAGGTACAGGTATCTGTTCCCATTCGTCAGCATTGTTACCACAGAAACCAAAGAAGTAACTCGGAAGTACATTCCTAATGGATGGATAAGCTAGCTAAAGATACGGAAGGCTGAAGCACAAAGAACTTTTCTCATAGAGAGGGCAAATGTAAAGAAAGTTTCTAAGGAAACAGAAAGAGGTCATTTCTCTTTGGGTTCTCCTTGTGCAGCAATATGGAGGTAATCT
Organism: Rattus rattus; assembly: GCF_011064425.1. NCBI lineage: Eukaryota > Metazoa > Chordata > Mammalia > Rodentia > Muridae > Rattus > Rattus rattus. The sequence continues at coordinate 42,804,309 of NC_046163.1, read as the reverse complement.
GTGAGGTTGGCCTCTCTGGAAGTGCTTTGAGGCTGTCAGGGTTGTGTCTAGGGAGAAAGGTTGGCCTTGGAGAGAAGAGAGCAGGTTCAGCCTTGACTATTTTCTGTACCTCCTTGGTCGCTTGTCTTATGGATGGGAAACAGGCTGTTGTTAGTTCTTAAAATTTTCCATGATGAACTGGCATTGCAAAAAATGATTTGTTGGTTGGGGATTTGTAGTTTGTGGCTGTAACTCCAAGGACTTGGGAGCTACAGTTCAACTTCTTGATTTCCTCCAGGAAGACTCATGGTTGAAGATATCCATTCACTACACCACAAAACAGGGCTGGATGTGATGGGCCATGACCTCCTGTAGGCTCATGTTAACATTGAGTCAGTGAAAATATCTGTGGTCACTTTGTCAGGACGTCATGCTCTATAAGGGACAGCAAGTTTATCATCCATCCTCCATTCCCAGCCTGAACACATAAGCAATCCTTGCCCGTTTCACATGAGTGTCTTGAAGGAATCCAGGGACATTTTTTCTTTATCCAGCCTGAGATTTATCTTGGCAAGAGTTCTAAAGGCTGAAGTCTTGAGAGATTTGAGTTTTGTTAAATTATAGACATAATTTTAGTGAGGTTAAATAGCACAGGCAACAAGTGGAGGGCCTTACTCATCCTTCCTGCCTCTGGGACTCTAGTTCATCTTGCAGGGTCAGACTCTAGGGCTACCTTCTCAATGAAGCTTTCCCAAGTCATTGGACTGAAAGTGCCTTTGAATCTCCCTGAGGATCTGGCCACAGAGCAGGCCAGGCAGATCTTCCCAGTGGGTAAACTTAAACAAGCTCACTAGTTTCTATAGCCGGATTTCTCAAATTGAAATATTGGTAATTCATTATAGACTTGAAATTTGCCAAGACAGTGCATTAAACATTTGCACCACATAAAAATATGTCAACTAATGGATATGCCAATAAACTCAATTTACACACCCCACAATGGACATCAATATGAAAATATTATGGTGAAAACTACTGATACTTACTATCTCGTCACTCTTTGAAGATTTTATTTTTAATTACATGTGTATGGGGAGGGAGCGTGTGTATGAACACAGTGCCTCTAGAGGCCAGAAGAGGATGCTCATGGTGGATGCTGGGAAGAAAAAGGATCTACTGTAAGAGAATCAAGAGCTCCTCAGTACTGATCCCCTACAGCCCCTTCATTAAAAGCATTAAACCGATAACGGGAATAATAGGAGCTAACATGTGCTATGTGTTTATTTTCTTAACAACCATGAACAGTAAGACCAATTGTGAAATGATATGATGATTTATATCTCACTAAGTGATAAAGTTTTGAGAACACATGCATCATGGCGTGCATTGTGGCATATAGTAGGCGATTGGTAAGCTCATTATGTGCTATACTTAGAGAGACAGTTTAATTCTTCTAATACTTTCTACATGTTGCCTCTGTGTGTGTGTGTGTGTGTGTGTATGTGTGTGTGTGTGTTCATGTGTGTGGTATTCATATGTGCTATGGGCTTGTCCAGTTGAGAAGACAACCTCAGGTCTTATTCATCAAGTATTTTCCAAGAGAGTACAAGAGGGAGCAAGGTGGGGGTGGGGGGAGACTACATTGCACTGCCCAAGTTCTTCTGGTCTGTCTCTACCTCTTTGACAGTGAGATTACAATATTGTTCTACTGTGCCTGCATTTTTATTATTTCATTATTTTTTTACATGGGTTCTGGGATCAAAATTAAGTCCTTGTGCTTACAAGGCGTGTGTTTTACCAACTGAGTATCTTCCCAGCTGCTGTATGTTGCCGTCTGCTTTGATTTATGGTGTAAGATAGCCCCGGTGAGATAATACAGGGTTTGGCTTGTCTGGAGTGAGTCACATCTGGGGCCCTGCCCTTGAGTGTGTTATTTAATCTTTGAGCATTTCCTTCACTGGAAAATGGAAGAAATCACATTATTGTGAGGATTCATTGAGCTGATACAGGAACATAATCCAAAATAATGTGTGTGGTAGCTATGTTGATAATGAAAATTCACCATGACCGTTAAAATTTTTTATCTCGTATAGTTTGAAGCTTTCTCGTTCATTTTTGGAGTTCAGTCTGTGGTCTTATCCTAATCTTGTGTGTTCTAAAAGTTTTAAAAGTGGTTCACAGGGCCACCTGCATTAGTGTTCTGGTAACTTAGCAAAAGGATCATTCTTGGCTTCTTAACTGTGAGCTCTGGAAAACACCCGGGACACTGGAGTTTGAGGACAATGAGACGCATCAGTTATCTGTTAATGCAATAAATAAACAGAGATATCAACGTGGTGGAAAGAAAATAGCAGCAGTAAGTTCAGCTTCGAGGACCTCTAGTCGTACTTGTCGGCAGAAGACTTTAACTGCCTGTTTAGCTCTTTCTTGCCCAAGTGACCTTTCGCTCCATTCCCACAGACAACGGGACATCACATGTTGGACTTCAGCATCATTTAATTAAAACTTCCTATGTTTTAAATCTTTGATTTTGTGTCTTAGTTAAAATTTTAATGCTAAAATGACTCTCCAGCTAGACCCAAGTTTCCTTAATGTCTGAGGTTCCTGGGAATGTTGGAACCCAGCTGGGACCACAAGGGCGGGATCTGGCTGCAGAATCACTTGAAGCCAACCCAAGACACGTAACACTAGCGAAGGTGCCTAGGAAACAAATATTGCTAAAACTTATTTTTAAAAAATATGTCAAGAGAATTTAAATTGAGATATAAATCTCTTTGTTCTTAGCACTCTTGCCGGAGAACTAGAATCATGGGAACTGTATGAATTGCACACACATATATTTTGCATTTATTCATGCCACTTTGTTTCATTTTAAGGACTATTTTTAAAGTGTCCTTGAATAAAATACTATTTTCCCATAAATATGTCAAAACAGCCCATCAGAGGGACAGTATCCCTTTAAAAATGAAAGGGAGAGAAGACAGCCTACTGCTGCGGGCAGCCCAGTAACAAATTGAATTCACCTGGCCAGGCTGTTCTCCAGGTCAGAGGAATGCAGAGGAACACATTTCTAGTGAGTGAAAGAGAAAGTCCCCAGAAAGAGAGAATTCTTCTGCAACATAAAAGGAGAGGTTACGGTGCAAAACCCTGACTCTGGTGCCAGGTGAAGAATCACACTCCCTGGGTAATCTCCATACCAAACATGCAACATTTTACAGGCGATGGCAAGGCCGTCAAGTCTAACCAGCCAAGCCCAGCCCAGTTTACATTCCCCAACAGAAAAGGAAGATGAGCATAGCCTTGAACTGAACGCTTTTTAAAAATTAGAAACCACATAGTTTACATTTCTGGTTGAGTTAAATATTGGGGGGCTGGGGAATCTGTTCATTGCACTGAATAGAATTTTCCAGAAAGGTAAAACTACAATGTGTTTAAAAAAAAAAATCAGAAACTAAAGTTCTATTGGGTCTCAGAGTCTCAACTGCAATGTGATTTTGACACCGTAGGCTTTACTTGCTTCGCCTTTAAATTGCAAAACTGCGTAGGCCTGTTTTCATTAGCGGCCGGGAGGGTCGCTTGCTACAGTGACTTCTAAAACCTACTCAGAGCTAGCAACATCTTGATACATGCTCCAACTTGGACACAAAGGCTGCCACCATAAGTAACTGGTGCTCATGACAATGATTATAACGACAACAACAACAATAATAATGAAAATATGGCAAATTAGGTTCTGTGGGTCTGGCAGAGAAATTAAAGCAAATGTGAAAACTGAAAAATGTGGGAGTACTGCCAATTAAGTGGTGGGAGTGTTTGATATCTACTTGCTGGATATATCTTAAAGGAGATGGCACTTTGAGGCAAGTCTCTTGTCATGGAGAGGCTTCTGTGCCAGCAGTAAATTAGAGCGCTGTTATGTATTCAGATGCTACAGTCAAGCGCAAAGCCATGCTTATCTGAGTTCTGGGTTAACTCCTTTTTTTCCGAGGACTAGGATATAATATACCAAGTATGAAACTTTATGTTGACACAGATTATATTGTAACAATAAGGGGCCAGAAAAATATTAGAATTTTATCTGCTGTCGGGCAGAAGGGATCCAAAGAGCTCAAGCCCTTTTTCATGAAGTCACACAACTGAGCCGGATGCCCGGTCTCTTCAGAGCCTTCCAGCTCGGCCCCTGTAAACCCGCTTCCTTCACCTAGGCTCGAGTGCACAGTAGCTCAGCTTTCTCCTCATTTCCTTTTCAAGAGTAATAATTCATACATTTAAACCAGACCCGCGTTCTTTTCTATCTCTGTCTCCCTGGGTGTGGGTTAGGGTGTTTTTCTTTCAGACTTGGAAGTAAATGTGTTGCAGGTGTGAGGTCCTGCTGTGCTGTTCTCCCGGCAGAGCCTTCAGGCGGCTCCAGGGAGCCACACCTTTGGAGCTCTATTACAAGCAGGTGAGCCAAGCTGTGATCAAATCGGAGATCTGAGGGAAAGGGGCCTGCGTTCCAGGAAGCTGCCTCAGTACCTGAGCAGGATGCTTCTCAGTGGTTGAGGGAAACTTGAGCATCAGAGAGATGGCCTTGCTGAGGTAAACCCCAGTCAGTGGGGAATGTTTTCTATAACAAGAATGGGTATTGGCACTTGAGGTAATGAACAAACCAAGGTGAAGCATTGAGGCTGAAGAATCATCTAGGTGGATTCTTGAGAGCAGGACCATTAATTTTAAATCACTGGACAAACAGAAAGCCAGAGACTATATGAACAGGATGTGTGGAACAGGAGACAAATAAGATTTCTGGTTAGGGCTTTAGTCCAGTTATCTTTACTTAAAAATTACACAACCTCCTGAACATAGTATGTGCTGGGGAAGTTGAGAAAAATACAGCAGAGATTTCTGTTAGAGAATGTCCACCGCCTGGTTACACAGAGTAGTAAAAATAATTCAGGCGACCTTAAGACTCAACAACATGAACATTTAAAATAATTCAGTACATAGTAATACAGTGAACTATTATGCACACATTGAGTACCAAATGTTTAAAGAATATTAATATACTAAAAGGCTTGCAGTATTGTATTGTAAAAACAAAAGGACAGGACATATAAGCAGGTATACCCTATGGATATAAAGCTATACATACAATTTCAATTATGAATAGGAAAAGATCAAAATTTGATATGCCATAAAGATTTTACCCCATATTTAGGTGCTATGGGTATGAGATCTTCCTATATTCTACTTGGTTTGATACTGTACAAAACAATCTGCATCCGTTCAGTTATCTGATGGAATGTTCTTTGTAAAAAGATGATGTAACAAACCCACACAGAATGATGGCCACCAGGGCAGGAAGCCATTTCTCCCTCTTCTCACTAAAGCCTAATATGCATTCTTAGCCTGAATAGGGTAAGTCTAAATTATCTGTATGCAGCGCCATCCCTGTGGCTACCTTGACTCAAACATACGTGGAATTCACGAAGACCACACCATTCCGCTGGCCTCAGGAATGCACACGTCTGAACCATTTCCCCTCTGCCATGTGGGGAACATCCTTCCCATATATCCAGGGTTGTACGGAATCCAAGGCCTGTCACTTCCAGTAAGTTAAAGAGAGAGAGAGAGCGAGAGAGCGAGGGAGCTACGTGATGGCATGTGTAGAAGTGGAGATCCACCCTATACCAACACGGCTCCCCAGCCTTCCGAAGGCACAAACCCCATGACAATGTTTATGTTTCCCAGTCAAAATTTGATATGTATAAAAGGTGTCTGTTTTGTCTGGCCTCCTTCTGGGCTGCCCCTTCCTCATTCAAATACATAGTAGAAAAAGAGAGCTATCAAACTTGCTTTACAGCATTTTAGTCTATGGATTGAGTTCTCTATTGTTTTCTTTGTCTTTAAATGGTACCCTATAGAATAGGGAGGCAAAGTTTAGAACAGAGGCTGAAGGAACACCCATTCAGAGCCTGCCCCACATGTGGCCCATACATATACAGCCACCAAACTAGATAAGATGGATGAAGCAAAGAAGTGCAGGCCGACAGGAGCCAGATGTAGATCTCTCCTGAGAGACACAGCCAGAATACAGCAAACACAGAAGTGAATGCCAGCAGCAAACCACTGAACTGAGAACGGGACCTCCATTGAAGGAATCAGAGAAAGGACTGGAAGAGCTGAAGGGGCTCGAGACCCCATTTGAACAACAATGCCAAGCAACCAGAGCTTCCAGGGACTAAGCCACTACCCAAAGACTATACATGGACTGACCCTGGGCTCCAACCTCATAGGTAGCAATGAATAGCCTAGTAAGGTCACCAGTGGAAGGGGAAGCCCTTGGTCCTGCCAAGACTGAACCCCCAGTGTATGGGACTGTTGGGGGGAGGGTGGTAATGGGGGGCGGATGAGGAGGGGAACACCCATATAGAAGAGGAGGGGAAGGGGTTAGGGGGATGTTGTCCTGGAAACCAGGAAAGGGAATAACAATTGAAATGGAAATAAGAAATACCCAAGTTAATAAAGATGGAGGAAAAAATGTTCCCCTATAAAGAAATGACCATTTGCATATACTAAAAGTGGGAACAAGAGTCACCACATTTTGGGAAAGATACTTTCATCATAAAAGTTAAGCTGGACATCTCGACTCTAGTTGGATGGAGAAAAGCATACTTGTACGATTTTAAGGTAAATGGGTAGGTTTTGCTTCTCTTAGGCACAGCTCATTGACCTGCACGATTCCCAGAACTGATAGAGCCAGGGGAGAAAGCTGGAGCCTCCGTTAAGTGGTCGCGGAGCCCGAGACTGTACTTGGCACCAGGGCTTGGCATCGAAACCACCACAAGAACAGAACAGTTACAGATTACTATAGGACAAGATAGATTCCTGCTCCACATTGCTCTTCACCCAACACTTCCCTTGTTGCCAAAAAGAGGATTATAAATCACTCACTAATCATCCTTCATATGTTTCCCAGATTGTAGTTCATTTTCTTGAGCTTCAGCTCACTGTGCTCTGCTGGACTCCGTGATATTGAAAGCAGGCTCTTCTCCTTCACAGATCTACAACTCTTCTGTGGTGGTTGCCGGTGCCAAACCTATGGCCCTTCCATTCATTTCCCAACTCCTTGGGTCTTGTTTAAGTAGGACGGCATCCTTTGTTGCTTCTGTTTGCCTGAGTCTATCATAGGTGAAGACTTACTTGCTTTCCCTGGTTTTGCTTACTCCACATGCTACAAAGTAGAGCTCATACAATGGCTCGGTGACAAGACAATTGTAAAGCTTGTTAGAATCAGGCAAGTGCATTGCTCTGACAGGTAGATGATACCTTTGCTTCTCCTAGTACGTTTTCAAAGGGAAGTGCATGTGGTCCAGTATACACAAAACATTAGCTTTTTATCTTCTGGGAAGTATAATTGCTCTCTTCCAATTTTTAACTTTACTCTTAGGCATCAGGAAGAAGAAAGAAGAAAATCAGCTTTAGACATGCAGAATAGAATGCTGGGCAAAAGAAGTATCATTTTTAAACTCTTGGGTTTTAAATGGAGATACAAACAGAGTCAGGAACACAGATTTATTTTTTAAAATAATATTGGAAATCATTATCACGGGTGATATTTTAAAACATGACTATCCCTAGTATATTGAAAAGATGCTTGTGTGTTTGGTTTTGGTGTGTCTCTAGAAATTATGGACTGAAAAATAAAGTTGAGAAATTACAAGTAGACAAGACTTTGTAAAAGAAACAGCATTTGAAATTCAAATAGAAGACACGAAAATTAGTTTGTAAAGAAAAGAAGAGATTTATTAGGGGAAGCAGAAAGACCCCCCAAACCAAAAGAATAAGGTATCACATATGTTTTAAACAGTGTAAAAGGGAGCGCTATGAAGGCCTTCCAGCATGTAGTCATAAAATTCAGACATAGAATGCAAGAATTGAATATGATGGGTGAAGCAAGAAAATAAGCAAACAATTATTTATTGGGCCACAGTCCAGCATAAGGATAAGAAGGAGGGGGAACTACAGTTTTGCCTACAGACTGCTATGATTTCAGACTCAGCTCATTCAGTAAAACGTTCTTTTAAGAAAAGGTTCCAGACAGGACACAGTCTTTCCTCAGCACCTCTAACCTGCGAGATGCTCTGCAAACACGTATCCTCACATCCTTAACTCTCCGGGCATTCCCGACCTCTGCGGGAGAATGGAATGTTTTCATTTCCTTCGACAACTTCTGGTAACCTTGCATATAGAAATACATGCTGCATTTGGAGGGCATTTAATGACTGCTTTCTGGTTTCTGGACCCAGAAGCAGACCCAGAGACAAGGATCAAGATGCAGGTTAGAGATCATGGGAAAGTAGGGAGATGGGAGAGAACTCAAGCAGACTGCCCTCCCCCACATGCCCCATTTTCCCAGGCTGTAGGAGTACTTTAATTATTGCTCCCCTGCTTTATTCTGTATTGAATAAACTATTCTCTCTCCAGTGGCTCTCAACCTTCCTGATGCTGAGATCCCTTAATAGAGGTCTGCATGTTGTGGTGACCCTACCCCCGGCCATAAGATTATTTTGGTTGTTACTTCAGAACTGTAATTGTATTGCTGTTATAAATTGTATTTTAAGAATCTGTGTTTTCTGGTGGTTTTAGATGACTCCTGGGAAAGGGTCATGACTCCCAGGTTTAGAACCACTGTCTATCCGGATGTAGAAAGGGACTCCATAAACCATATCGATGTTCTTCCTGCTACCGTGGTGGCTGTCAACTCAGTACACTACATTTAGTGGAAGAATTATCAGTGCTTTTGTCAGCAATGGATGGACAGAAGGGTAAAGGGATATGGTGTGAACTGTAAAGTGTGTAAAGGATACTTTATACAGTGTAAACCGGATGGTGTTTGGGCTACTGCAGAGGGATTGGTTAATAAAGTACAATTTAACCACTAATGTAGACAACCTCATTTTCTTTTCTTTTTTTTTTTTTGAGGAGTGTGTGTATTTCCATCTTCAGAACCCTTTGCAAGCATATGGACAAACAAACAAACAAACATAAAAGGAAGTAAATAAGAGAGCAAGAAAGGAAAAGAGGATGGAGACTAGATGGTGGCATTCTAAGCTATCATCAACAAAAATCATGGGAATTGAATATTACGAAAGTCTCAGAAAAATCATGGTGTTATTGTTTGCAATACCAAACCACAGAATCACCTGCCCAAGTAGCCAAAAATACTAGATTAAACATTAGTTCTAATCAGTCATTGGTTGTGAGTCATGGAAGACAGGAGAGCAAGGGAGACAGTCCAGTTGTCTGCTACTTTCACTATAGGTGCAAATAGTTCCATGTGAGGGCTGTATGATCAGCCCACAGAAAGGCATACAGAAACCAATGGTTGAAACTGGCTATCTTATACAACATGATCAAGGCTCAAGGGATATTGGGAGGTCATTCACCGACAGCAGCCATTATAAGGAGCAACATCTCCTAAGTGAGTTTCATGAGATCCTCTACCTCTCCACTCATTTTGAAGTATATAAATACATAGATCCTTCATCTCAACCTTCAGAGCACAGGAGAAATTTGTTACTCATTAACCAAGGAGAGAGAGAGAGAGAGAGAGAGAGAGAGATTCTAGTATCGCTTCAAGGACACTCCCCAGTGACTAAATTAAATCTTTTAAGTAGACCCTACCTCCCAAAGGTATCAGGGACTTAGGACTAAACTTTAAACAACTGAATATTGAGGAAATTTAAATCTGAAATTTTTATTTGAAACTATGTCAAATAGACCTGAGACTTGATTGTACCGAATTGGATTTGGGCCCAAAGGTACTGTCTGGGACTTAGATTGTGGATCAAAACTTTAAACAACTGAATATTTAGGAGACATTTCAAATCTGAATTTTTTATTACATGAAACTATGTCAAATAGTGAAAGGGCTGAGACTTGATGTCTTTGTATAAGAGGAATGGCTCCGCTAACTAGCTGCACAATCTCTATTGATAACCCCATCCCCTCTGCTCATTTTGATCGTTTTCTCTGACAATTGAACAAGACAATGCCTGAGGTTGTCAATATCAGTATGTTCATGTTATTTGTTCTCTTCTTCTCAGAAGATTAAAACACACCAACAAAGCAGTGTCGAGGGCGATTGATAATTAATACCATTTGAGAAGTTGTGCAAGAGTAAAATAGAACTTCACATTAGTATAGGCCCCAGATCTAAATTTAGCATCAAGTCCTTCAATGTACTTATGAGCTGAGCTATTTTTTTTATCTGCATACGATTGCATTAGTTGATTATTCAGAGGCCACAGAAACTGTGTCTCCATTACTAAGGGTCAAATCAGATTTTCCTGGCTTTCAAATCTAAAATCTGGACTCTAGGTTCATCCTGAGATAATGAATTTCTATAGTGGTAAACCATTTTACTTACTGACTCTTTGTGTTTTCAGAAATGATTTTTTTAAAAAAAAAAAAACACTTTGCATGAAGAACTATTTCCAATTTTCTGAGAAATCACCAGTTTTATTTCCAGAGTGAATGTACGAATTTGCCATCCTGCCTGCAATAGAAGAGTGTTCCCTTTACTCCACATCCTCGCCAGCATGTGCTGTCACTTGAGTTATTGATCAATAACTCAATAATAATTACTAAATTGATCAGTTGAGTAATGATTTGCTATTCTGATTGGTGTAAGGTGGAATCTCAGGGTCATTTTGATTTGCATTTCCATGATGCCTAAGGATATTGAACATTTCTTTAAGTGCTTCTTGGCCATTCAAGATTCTTCTGCTCTACTACTGCTGGGCACAAACCTAAAAGATGATCCACTGTACCAACAGAACATGCTCCATTATTCATAGCAGCTTCATTCATAATGGCTTGAAACTGGAAACAACCCAGATGTCTCTCAACCAAAAGATGGGTACAGAAAATGTGGTTCATTTAAAAATTATTATTCAGCTATTAAAAACAAGGACATTATGAATTTTGCAGGCAAATGGATGGAACTGGAAAATTTCATCCTGAGTGAGGTAACCCAGACCCAAAAGGACATGCATGGTATACACTCGTTGATATGTGGACATTAGACAAGTGGATAGAACTAGAAAATATCATCCTGAGTGAGGTAACTCAGATCCAAAAGGATGTTCGTGGTATGTATTCACTAATAAGTGGATATTAGTAAAAAAAAAAAAAAAGAGTACAGAATACCCAAGATTCAGTCCATAGAATTAAAAAAGGTCAACAAGCTGAAGGTCACAAGTGAGGACGCCTCAGTCCCACTTGGGAGAGAGAAGAAAGCAGCCACAAGGGGGAGGGAGGGACCTTGGAGGGAAGCAGATGGCGGTGTGGGGAGAGGGAATCATGGTCTGATATCAGGTGGGGGGAAAGGACTGAAATCCTGAGGGCCAGCAGAAAGAATGGAAACAGGCGACCTTGGGAGGTAGGAAGTTGGGAGGACCCTCCAGAACGTAACAGAAACCTGGGAAGTGAGAGACCCTCAGGACTTGGTGGGTGTGTGTGTGTGTGGGTAGATGAAATGCCCTACAGTGGGAAGAGGGAACTTGTAGAGCCCATCTCCAGCAGAAAAACAGGATATCAAGTGAGGGATGGGGTTGCTATCCCACAGTTAAAATTCTGACCCATAATTGTTCCTATCTGAAAGAACTGCAGGGATGGAAATGGAGAAGAGCCTGAGGAAAAGAAGGTCCAATGACAGGCCCCCAAGGGGAGGCCCCAAGACCTGACATTATTACGGAGGCTATGAAGCGCTCACAAAAAGGGAGCCATCAAAACTGCCCCCCAAAAGACCCAACAAGCAGCTGAAAGAGTCAGATGCAGATATTTACACCCAACCAATGAACAAAAGCTGTTGACCCCTGTGGTTGAATTAGGGAAAAGCTGGAGGAAGCTGAGGAGGAGGTTGATCTGTAGGAGGACCAGCAGTCTCAATTAACCTGGACCCCATAGATCTCTCAGACACTGGATCAGCAACCAGGCAGCATTCACCAGCTGAGATGAGGCCTCCAACACATATACAGCAGAGGACTCCTGGGTCTGGGTTCAGTCAGGGAAGATGCACCTAACCCTCAAGAGACTGGAGACCCCACGGAGTTTAGGGGTCTGGTGGGAACATCCTTGTGGATTACGAGGGTGGAGGTGGGGGAGGAGTATGGGATGTGAAACAGTCAGAGGGTAAACCAGGAGGGGAATAAAATCTGGAGTATAAAAATAAATAAAGTAATTAATTAAACAAAAAGAAGGAAGGCATAGGCAAGGATGCTTTAAATCTCATTTAGAAGGTGGAGTAAAATTATTATAGGAGGCCAAGTAAGGAAGGGAACTGGGTAGGAGAGTGGGTCAGGAAGGGAACTGGAGGAATCAGGATCATGTACAAGAAGTGACAGAAAAGAGGACCAGAAGGATGAAGCATGAATGGAAACCTGCAGCTGCCAGGGTCGGCAGGAGGGATTCTAGGAAGTTCTAGAGACCTGGGATTGAGGAGGCTCCCAGAAGTCAATGAGGGTGACTGTAGCCAAGGTGCCTAACAGTGGTGACCTGAAACAAGAATAGGCCACCTTCTGCAGCCAGGCAGGACCCCAGTGGAGGGTGAAGGACACCAACCCACCTACAAAACTTTCAACCCAACATTTGACTTGTCTAAAAGAAATGCAGGGACAACGATGGAGCAGAGACTGAAGGAATGACCAACCAATAAGTGACCCAACTTGAGACCCATCCCATCGGCAAGTAGCAACCACTGACACTGTTAATAATAATAATTATTACTGACTCGATTGTGCTTGCAAACAGGAGTCTAGCACAACTGTCCTTGAAGAGGCTCCACCCAGCAGATGACTGAAACAGATGCAGATGCCCACATCCAAACACTGGCAGAGGTCAGGGACGCTTGTGGAAGAGTTGGGGAAAGGATTGAAGGCCCTGAAAGGCATAGGAACTCCAAAGGATGACCAACAGAGTCAACTCACCTTGACCCTTGGCAGCTCTCAGAGACTGAGCCACTAGCCTGAGCATACACAGGCTAGACTGAGTACCTCAGCACATACGGCTGCCTTATCTGGCTGCACTGGTAGAGGATTGGACAAACTCTGCAGGTACTTGATATGCCAGGGTAGGGATACCAATGAAGGCCTCTACCCTCTCAGAGGAGAAGGGGAGTAGGGATGGATTGAGGGAATCCATGAGGGAGAACTGAGAGGGGAGTTAGCATTTGGGATATAAGTAAATTTAAAACAAACCCTCATACTGTAGGGCAAACAAAATGACAAGAAAAAATATCAGGCAAAGAAGATTATTTAGGACAGATTATGCATAGTCATTATCTCATCATGCCCTAACTGGAAACCAGAATGAAGCTGGGATTGTAATAGTATTACTGTAACACAGACCTGAAGGCTGAATATTGGCACACAAAGCAAAATGTTTTACACTAAGCAGATGTGCAAGTGATCATTGAATTTAATAGCATCATTTAGGTCAAACAGGTAACTTTTTCTTCTCTGGATCGTTTACCCCCATGACTCGGATTTCTCTTCATGTCCTAATTTTGTCTAAGTTAGCTGCATTTCTCCTATTTGCCCCGATATAAGAATGAGTTCTGCAGGGTCCATGGAACATAAAGAAAAATGTATTACAGAAGGAAACATCGTGGACCTACTTGTCTAAATAAGGCATAATCATAGTAATAGTAAATATTTTAAATGAGCAAAATTATTAATACACGGATCTCATTTAGTCTTGATAGAGGTCCTTCGTCACTGTAAAATGCATCCTCACATTCTCAATCAAGCAAAAAAATCTAGATTTAGAGAAATAGCATAAGCCATATTTAACTCAATTAATGTATGCAAAATTATGGATTTGGATGAAATTATCAATAAACTCTCCTTTGTCTCATCATTTGTGACAAAATACCCAACCAGAGCCATATTTCTCAGTATCAATTTTCTGTATTATTATTTTAGGTATCTTTCTTGCTGGCTTGAAAAAATACCATTGCAAAGTGACTAGGACTTATTTGGCTCTTAATTCCAAGTTTCAGTCCATCACCGTGAGGAATTCAAGGCAGCAGGAACTTGAAGCAAAAAGCTATATCACAACCACAGTAAAGAGCATGGAACAGTGAATTAATGCGTGCATTCTGGCGCTCATACTACCCAGCACATCTTGCCCAGAGAATAGTCCCATCTATCAAGGGCAGATCTTCCCACCCCAGTGTTAATCAATCAAGATAATCCCCCACAGACATACTCACAGGTCAACTTAATTTAGACGATCTTCATTTGTGAGTCATGCTTTTAGATGTGTGGAGTTGGTTATTAAAAAACCATCAAAGTTACTTTCCTTGCGACTGTGATAAAATGTCTAGTAATTTCATCTACCAGAAGAGGGATTTATATTAGCTCGTGTTTTCCATTCATTACAAAAGAGAAAGGCACGAGCAAGTTCATGGCAGCTGGAGCATGTGCCAGATGATTCTCACGTCTTGATGGATGAGGAATCAGGGACATTTTGTCAGAACTCAAGGTGGATCTCACTTTCAAAGCCTGCTTACTTTTAGCTAGCTCACATATCAGCTCTACAATCTTTATAGACAGTGCCACTACCTGTGGAGTCAAGCACTCAAGAATCTATGCTGGATATTTAACGTTCAACCCGTGATAGCAATTATCCTAGTGAAAGGAAAACAAGATGAGAGATAGTAAACTCAGCAGTAAATGCTAAACCATGTCCTGTAAGGGAAATAGAGCATTAGGTTCCTGCATTGCCTCTGAGCACCTTTCTATCAACTGATCAACACACAACTGTATTTTTTTGTCTGCTTTGTTTTAAAATACATTATTTAGTTGAACTACTAAGTCATTTGATTCATTAAAATTGAACTCATGACCAAATATCAGTCATAGATGCCTGATTGATGCTTATGTATCATGCATATTTTGTCCCTAAGATAGATTTCTTTTTTTTTTTTTTTTTCCGGAGCTGGGGACCGAACCCAGGGCCTTGCGCTTCCTAGGTAAGCGCTCTACCACTGAGCTAAATCCCCAGCCCCCTAAGATAGATTTCTTGTGCTCAGAAGCCTTTGACAATATTTCACCATGAGTCTGGAAGAAGTTTTAGTAGCAAAATCCTCATTAAAACATAGAATTGCAATCATTGGTATTTTACAATCTCTGAGGAGGACACATAGAACAGACCGTTACTTTACCTTAGTCCATCACATATATAGATTTTGGAAGTACACACTAGCTATAGCGAACAAGAAAACACAGAATCCGCTACTAATGAGGATTGGCTATACTTTTAAAATACAAATATCTTGTAATGTCACATTCTCCTGCATCTGTAAACAGAATGCTTGATTTAACCCTCACCTTTTAGCAATTCAGCCACCGTTTAAATTCTGCTATGTGCTCAGCAAAATCATTTCATCTCTGCAAAGATGGTGAAGTATGTCAAGGTGGGACCACTCTGAATATCTCTAAACACTGTCACAGCAGAGCAACAATGGTTCGAGTTTGTGAAACTAATGCTGTTTGGTCTACTGTCTTGTGCTATTCTACTCAACTATCCACAGTACGATGCTTCGCCTTCTCCCTTAACTGGCCTTGCTCCTAAAACTCTGTTGTAAAAGACTTTAGATCATCTGGGACATGCTGTCTGAAGTTGAATCAAGTGGCTATAGTGAGAATCTATATTTTGGCTCCCTGAGAATGTCACCTGAGGATTATCTGGCTATTTTTCCACCATATTTTTTATTTCAGAGATGACATTGCTGACATTCATCTCCATCCAATGTCTATAGTCAACATTTTGAACTCCTCACCTTCCTTGTTAGAGCATTTCACCCTCTTCTGCTGCCATATACAGGTACCTAAGAACCAGAGAGATGATGAGAGTGAAGATGAGAATGAATAGATATTTATAATATTTTTAATTTTAAAAATTATCACATAAGTTGAGTGTCTTTATAGCCTGACATTCATTTATAGCTTGCAATGTACAATATGTAATAATTAAATAGGAGCAACTAGCATTCTAGACCATAAATATTTATAATTTCTTCATGTTGAGTCACTCATATCTTGTCTTCTGTTATTTTATAAGCTACATAATCAACTATTATAAATTATAGTCACCCTACTGCACTCTCCAACACTTAAAATTTATTCCTTCTGTATTAACTAGGTTTAAACAATTCTCCTCTTGCTCAGTACGTCTTGAGTACTGGATGTAAGAACAACTCAAGCCTGCTAAGTTCTACCCTATAATGAAACTATCCCCAACATCTCTAAGCCTCACAGTCAGAGGAAAACGCACTACAGAGTGTTTTCAAGTTTGCTAAGTGTTCTACATCCATTTCACCAAATCTTCTCATCTCTCAAATTACTATGACGCCCATGTTACCAATGCGGAAACAAGTGTAAACAAATTATATAATCTGTTAAAGGTATTTAGCTAGTAAATGCTTAGGTGTGACTGAAAGTGGAGCACCGTTTTTCTATGAGCCATGGTTTATTATCAACAGCAATATCTTGTATTTTACTCCTATGGCTAAAGTCAATGATCAGAGGTGTTTAATCTACCAGTCATGGGCTTTGCAAAGCCAAGGATAACTAAAATCATAAACTAACATAAACTAACTCAAAACTTTGAGTTATTTTCCACAATGTTATGTAACTCTCTTGTGCTGTTCTTTGATGTATAGTTTGTATAAGACAATACTGTGTCACATTTAAAAAGCTGGAGATGCCTCATGGATAATCTCAGTCTGAAAAAAGGAATTTATTTTACTGCTTATTGCTTAGGTCTTCAAAAGTATACAAAATGCTGTGGTAGATAATTAGAACTGTAGAACACACAGATTCTACACTTAGCTGTCTGCCTGTGAGACTTCCACAAGTGTTTTTTACTACTGGTGTCTAGAATGGCTATTTTATGATGTTTATCGTTCAAGAAAATTTATATTAATGAAAATAATATTTCATAACTTGAATGTAAACATCATTAGCATCATTACCAGAACCTACAAGTACAGTCTACAAAGTGATTTTAATTTAACATCTATTCATCTTTATGTATTGAGTGAAAGAGAAAAGTACTTTAGCATTTGAAGTTGTAAGTATATTATGTATCCTGAGGTTCACGGATATATCACATATCCTAAGTTGAATACATTTAATAAATACGGTAAGGAGAAAGGCCTCTGGATATATCCATACCAAGGTAGAAACAACCCTGAATGCTGTGTGTTCAATGGGGTTGAAGGTAACAAGAGAACATAATAAATATCACCCAGCTAGAAGCAAGGAGTCTATGAAGGCTTCATCAGACTTTAGATGTGAGCTTGTAGCCTCTACTTCAACATAAGCACATTAAATAATTATGTGATCTCCTAACAGCCTATGTCTTATCACCAAAACTCTTAGTTGGCCATGCTTTTGCTTAGGATAGCACATGGAAAAAATAACAAAATTTTATTTTCCAAATTTAAAAGTATATCGCCACATGGAGCTCTTCTTGCCTCTTCAATTAATTGCTCTGTTCTCATTTTGTTCAAGTCCTAATTTAACCTTGGGGAGGTGTAAAAATTCCTGGTAACATTAGGTCCTCTTACAAGCAAGAATTCTAAAACCTGAAAATGCTATTAATGATGTCCTCAAAGACTCAAGGCAAGTCAAGAGTTGTTTCCAGAAGCCCAGAGGCTTAACGTTCTCCATTCATGTATTTTCTTCCCTCAGTGGAACTGTCTTAGGGTTTCTATTCATACACAAGACATCATGACCAAGGTGGGGAGGAAAGGCTTTATTCAGCTTAAACTTCTACACTGTTCATCACCAAAGGAAGTCAGGACTGGAACTCAAGCAGGTCAGGAAGCAGGAGCTGATGCAGAGGCCATGGAGGGATGTTAGTTACTGGCTTGCTTCCCCTGGCTTGCTCAGTTTGCTTTTGTATAGAACTCAGAAATACCAGCCCAGGGATGGCACCACCTTCAATGAGCCCTCCAACACTTGATCACTAATTGAGAAAGTGCCTTATGTATCTCATGGAGGCATTTCCTCAAGGGAGGCTCCTTTCTCTGTGACATCAGCTTGTGTCAAGTTGACACACAAACGAGCCAATACAGGACCTTTAAATATCCATGTAAACGTTAGTGGCATTGGTCTTCATTCAGACCCAGGCTGTTGGTAGTCTTTTGCCTATGTAGACATATTCCATGGCTTTGGATGTTCATTCTGAATGAGTATATGGAAGACAAAAATCAAAAACAAAAGACAGAACTTCTATAGAGAAGAAGTAGACCTTGGGAGACTTGGGAGACTTGGAAGAGTTGGATTTTGGAGAATTAGAGGCACCTTAATGTGGCTGACAATTTTATTAAAACTTGTTGTTTCTGAGAACATTTTTATACAGGAAGCAACAATCAACTATCTGAAAGTCTTCTCCTTCCAGAGAAGGACAGGATTCAATATAGCTCTCAGTCAGCCACACTCTCAAGGTCACTCAAAAGGTCTTTCTGTGGGTGTCAGGATACTACCAGTTCACAGTGTCTCTGAGAGAGGCTGCCTTCCAGAAATTTGTCAGCTGAGTGTTTGGAAGAAACCAAGAGATCCTGGAAAAACACAGAAGGATCAAAGGTACACATTAAAGCAGTTTCCAAAGAGCTCTGGAGTTAATAAGAAGCAAGCAAGCTGGATTGGCGAGGAATCTGGACATAGATTCAGGCTCAAAAAACTGTGTGGCAAAGAGCAGCAGAAAGCAAACTGAGGGGAGTGGAGTTTAACCAGAATCAGAGTGTTTTAAACACTGTACAAATGAATCACTCTATCCTTGATCTTGGGGGCATGTCCAAGAGTAAGCTATTAGTTGAAGCATGCATCTTTCTAAGAAATTTGATCCAAGAAATTAATGAACAATACACACACACACACACACACACACACATACTATATATACATATATATGTATATGTATATGTATATGTATATGTATATGTATATGTATATATTAGGGAAAAACTCTCCATCCTTTCTCTTAGCAAAGGGCTATTTTTCTCTCTCAAAAGGACTTTCAAATAGAATGTTGGATGATAGTCAGTCTCCAGAATTTTGGTTTAAAATTTGTTTTAGCAAAATTACAGGCTTTCTTCTCTATTAACAACCAACTAACCAACCAACCAACCAACCAGCCAACCAACCAAAAATCGACTTACTTTGTTCTAGAATGAAACATAGTTTCAGTGTGTGTGGTAATGTAGAGCCCTTGTCTATGCAAGAGAAGTCATTCATTTCATCCACTTCTAATATTTTTTTTCTTTTTTTCGGAGCTGGGGACCGAACCCAGGGCCTTGCGCTTGCTAGGCAAGCGCTCTACCACTGAGTTAAATCCCCAACCACTTCTAATTTTTTTAAAGAGATCAGAAATAACACAAAGTCTGGGCTCACCCAATGTTAAGGTATCAGAATTAATGATAGTGTTGTTTTGTTTTCTGTATAACTACATGGGACTTCTTTCTCAGTAATACTTAAAAATAGATAAAGGAGATATTTATCCCCAAGGGATCAATCAAACAAACATATGCCATCTGTCTCTCAGAAAGTGGCAGTGTATAATTAATGTATAATTAATTAAATGTAATAATTAGAATACTACTGATAAAAAAGAAAACAAAACTAAAGACAGGGTATTCGAGTGTCTGTGAGAAGAATCTTCATGGCCAGCATGTAACACTTGAGATAGATGAGGTGATTTTGTCAAAAAGCACTAATGTCTTCAAGGTCCAGCTATGACAAGTGCATTACCAATGAGAACTCCCGTAACCTAGGAAATAATAGTGGGAATTGAGCAATGTGATTGCATCAACTCTAAGCTTCACAGGAAAAGAAATATCAGTGTAATGAAGCAACCACGGTATAGAAAAAAGATTGACACAACTAAATGCACAAATGGAAAATAGCCTCATCAATAAATAAACGGTCAAACCAACTCAATGCTTTTCAAATCGGATATAAATACCTGGTAGCCCTCGAGGAAAACGATCACTATGTTTGGCCATCAGGGAAATTCGGATGAAAACTGTACTGAGATTCCATCTCACTTCATTGAGAAGGACTGTCCTTAAGAAAAGAGCAATAAGGATTGTTGACAAGGATTGAGGAGGAAATGGATCCTAATGCATTGTTCATGGGAGTCTGAGTGTAAAATTAGCCTAGGAACTATGGAAATCAGTATAGAGATCATTGAAAATTAATAATGTAATTAGTGTGTGGCCCAGCCATATAACTTCATTGTACGTAATAGCCTCAATCAAAGGCAGTTTACTGTAGAAATACCTGTACATCTATGTTTCCTGCAGCATTGTGTGGCAAAAGCTCGGCTGCTCATTACCAGATAAACTGCTAATAAAATCCCCAACCACTTCTAATTTGTTAAGAGATCAGAAATAACACAAAGACAACGATAAAGATGACATTGGTACACATGTAGAACCAAATCTTATTTGATCCTAAAGAATAATGAAATTACCTTGTTTGAAGGAAAGTGTACCAAACTGGGCATCAAATTAAATGATACAAGCCAGCCTCAGAAACACAAGTATCATTTTCTCTAATGTGGAGAATTAGAGTTGGCAGTCAATTTTACTTTAAACTCCTTTCTGATTCAGTAATTCCAGATGTTGAAATGCACCCTAAGGAAAAATGCAAACTCACCCATTGTCATGGCTACAAAATTGTCTAAAGCAACTTTGTTTTTAAATGAAAAAATTAAGTGAGAAACATTGCATAATTGAATTAGAGCTAAGAAATTATAATGTCTCCCTTTAGCAGTCATTCCATAGTCTATTAAATAACAGAATTTGAGTGATTAGTTAGATAGAAGTGCATTTAATTGAAGGACGCTATTAAACAGAATTACATTACACAATATCAGTAAAATATATCAGTAATAAGTGTCCAGAATGAAATTTCAATTAGATATATTTATTAAAAGTATGAAGGTTTAAAATATTATACTTATTTATATTTATTATATTTACTTATGTTTATTATATTTATACTTGTCATATTTATTTTCTAAGTATTTGTATTGACATTTAAGGTCTGATGTATTATCCAACCTTCCCTTTAGGATTTACATTTTAAATTCATAGTCTGATCAAACAAGCTACAGCTCTTTTAGCCTAGGAGACACTCTTACTGGACCAGGGGTGAATGTTTTCAGTTCTATCTCATCCTTAGGTTAGCTTGTAAATCTTAAGATAGCACCAGTTTAAAAAAGGGATAATAGAAAATTGAAGAGTGGGTGGGAGGGAGAGAAGGAGAAATGAGAGAGAGAGAGAGAACAAAAGTTACCTCCATTTTCAGCCATGTTCTATTACTAATTAAGTATCTATGTATTTTATAGTAGGCACACCCCCTCTTTATTGCAAACTACAAGGATACAGTAACACCAGAAAATCTAATCTATTATAATTTTGGAAAATGCTAAATTTTATTTTCAAATAAAATCACAGCAGGATAATAACATTTTATGCTTTCTCAATGATCAAATATAATTAGGGACAGTTTTACAGTCATGGCACTGCTGAACAACATGTGCTTTTCTCAGGCAAAATAGGTTGCTGCCAGGCTGCTCTGCTTAATTTAAAAATTTGGATGACTCACAATATTTGTTTTGCTCAAAGCTTGGGTAAAATTTTGTTCCCATTTGTGCATCTACATCTTGGAGAAGTCTACCCATTTTATCTCTTCAAAGGTGTGTTATTGATCTCAGCTCACTATAATTTGGAAACTCCAGGAGACCACCTGGAAATATTTTAGAAGATATGACTATTTAGAGGAATAAGGAAATTTTGCGACATTCAGATATGTTTCTTTTGTCTTTGGTCTGCTACCATCATTCCCTTAGGGGGCTTAAAATAAGTTGTAAGTCATTAAGTTAGGAGATTCCATAGGACTAAGGTATTTAGTAAGTGGTTCACTCCATAAAGGCAAGCAGAACTTCTCAGCTCCAATAAAAACCATTCTGCAGAGCTATTTCTTTATGTAAACAATTTGACCTCCAGTCGTCGATTCAAGTCACTCATTCAACATAATTATGGAGGTCTGTTCTCGAATAATTCTGCAAAAGAAATTCCATGTGCTGGCCACAGATGGGCCTCGTGAGTTTCTTCTCCTAACTGAAGAACTTTCAACCATGTCGGGATCTCTGAGTTCTTGTCACTTGAATAGTTGAACTTCTATCCCAGTGGTGGAAACTGAAGGAGTGATGACAATGTATGTAGTTGGAGTCTTAGAGGACAGAGTTGGCCACAGAAAGGACACACTAGTGCCTGACAGGAGGCACAAGTGTGAGCAGTGTGGAAGAGGAACAGTGACGCTTTAACTGTCCTGAGATGAGACCCCGATGTGTCTTGAGTTGAGAGCAATGTCAGAGCATGTGTAGTATGTTAGAAAGTCACCCTCTTTTTTTTTCATCTTTATTAACTTGGGTATTTCTTATTTACATTTCGATTGTTATTCCCTTTCCCGGTTTCCCGGCCAACATCCCCCTAACCCCACTCCCTCCCCTTCTATATGGGTGTTCCCTTCCCCATCCTCCCCCCATTACCACCCTCCCCCAAACAATCACATTCACTGGGGGTTCAGTCTTGGCAGGACCAAGGGCTTCCCCTTCCACTGGTGCCCTTACTAGGCTATTAATTGCTACCTATGAGGTCAGAGTTCAGGGTCAGTCCATGTATAGTCTTTGGGTAGTGGCTTAGTCCCTGGAAGCTCTGGTTGCTTGGCATTGTTGTTCATATGGGGTCTCAGGCCCCTTCAAGCTCTTTCAGTCCTTTCTAAGATTCCTTCAATGGGGGTCCCATTCTCAGTTCAGTGGTTTAATGATGGCATTCGTCTATGTATTTGTTGTATTCTGGCTGTGTCTCTCAGGAGAGATCTACATCCAGTTCCTGTTGGCCTGCACTTCTTAGCTTCATCCATCTTATCTAGTTTGGTGGCTGTATATGGATGGGCAACATGTGGGGCAGGCTCTGAATGGGTGTTCTTCTGCCTCTGTTCTAAACTTTGCCTCCCTATTCCCTGCCAAGGGTATTCTTATTCCCCCTTTAAAGAAGGAGTGAAGCATTCACATTTTGGTCATCCTTCTTGAGTTTCATGTGTTCTGTGCATCTAGGGTAATTCAAGCATTTGGGCTAATAGCCATTTATCAATGAGTGCATGCCATGTGTGTTTTTCTGTGATTGGGTTACCTCACTCAGGATGATATTTTCCAATACCATCCATTTGCCTATGAATTTCATAAAGTCATTTTTGATAGTTGAGTAATATTCCATTGTGTAGATGTACCACATTTTCTGTATCCATTCCTCTGTTGAAGGGCATCTGGGTTCTTTCCAGCTTCTGGCTATTATAAATAAGGCTGCAATGAACATAGTGGAGCACGTGTCTTTTTTATATGTTGGGGCATCTTTTGGGTATATGCCCAAGAGAGGTATAGCTGGGTCCTCAGGTAGTGTAATGTCCAATTTTCTGAGGAACCTCCAGACTGATTTCCAGAGTGGTTGTACCAGTGTGCAATCCCACCAACAATGGAGGAGTGTTCCTCTTTCTCCACATCCTTGCCAGCATTTGCTGTCACAAGTCACCCTCTTTTAATGGATGTTAAAACAGGGAATTTCCACAAGGGGGAAACCATGTATCCAGCTCTCTTTTAACACTTAACAGCCTGGAGGCGCAAGCAGATAATCCCCTCGATCTCAGTATCAGAGCCTTTAGAGTTCTTCATAACCGTGGGCTTCTTGCTGGAACCTTAGCCTGCTTGCCTGCAATAGTGAGGAGTAATTAGGTGCAAATGCTTGCGATTCACTGACAGTCGACAGTCGTTGAGGCCAAAAAAAAAAAAAAAAAAAAAAAAAAAAAGTCATTTCTTCAATGCTTGAAAGCTCCAAGACACTAATGTGTGTCTGTGTGCCAACAGTTTAGAAATGAAAGTTTCCACATTCCTTGTGCCTGGTTTCATTAGTTCACCCCGCCCCGCTGGTGTTAAGGTTTTATAAATAATCAAGACAGGATTGATTTGTTCCATTTCAGCAAACTGTAAAAGAAAACAGTCAAGAAATCACTCCCATCACCGTTTCCCCCCCATCACATTACTCTTTAAAATTGGGCATAAGTCTGTGTAGCTTTTCTCAATTAGGTGAAAGATGATTTCATTTCAGTAATCTTCATGGAAGTTATTTCTGGTTTCGTGAAAGCAGGCCAAAGTCATACAGCCAGTTCCATAAAGAGTCCAGGTCGATCGGTCTCTGGCTAGAGGGAGACTCAGGGTGCGGGAAGAGTGATAACCAGTGCTATTTGGATTTAGGAGTCAAAAGTAGACACACAGAGATAGAAGACACACAGAGAGGAACTGGAATCCCTTGGGTTTAAAGGACTGATAATTATGTTGAAAAATCTTAGCAGAACTCTGTCAGTTCAAGGTAAGGGTTACCTTTGGTATATAGATAGGAAACGGGGCCGGAATCTTCAACCAGAGTCAGAATACTTTATTAGGATGGGCACACTAATTCTCCATATCTGACTAGTCTCATCTGCAGAATAGCAGGGACGTCTCTCTTTTGCCTCCCCTCCACCCCAGCTGATTATTCCTTCATACCTATAGCCAAACAGCACAGGCTCTCCCAATGCAGCCGCCATCTCTCATGGAAGTTCCTAAATTCCCATCTATTTCTTCAAGCCAATGTATGAATACAAACAGGAAATACAATGGTCCAAAGACCTAAGATCAAAAATGCTTGACTGACCTGGCTCATCTAAATCCATAGTAGCCAGTGTTGGTATTATTCTGTGATGGTTATTCATAAAGTCAATGTATACAAAAATTCAATTTTTAATGCTACATATATATGTGTATCATATATCTCTATCTATCTATCTATCTATCTATCTATCTATCTATCTATCTATCTATCTATCTCTCCACACCCCTTGCCATAACACAGGGTGTTACTTTTACTCTTCAAGAGGGAAAACATTCGCATCAGGATTGATTTAGTTTTCCCTCCCCCCTTTAAATCATAAACAGTCTTGGTACAAGAAACAGTAGCTGTTATTGATTGAAAGTTCATTTGCTTTGCTGGGATGATGATTAATCCGTGGAGGGCAAGAGGGGCCTTGGGCTTGGGCTGGGTGATTGGAAGTGAGGCAGCTTTGTCACATTACCTGTCCTTTGGAGAAGTGTTGCTGTTGGAGGAAATCTGGGGTTTGGGAGTAAGCTTCCTGTTCTTTGTACATCTTTATTTTATTCTATTTTATTTTTGTTTTGTTTTCTTCTAGGCTCACCAGCTTTAAGTACTTGTTGTGTGAAGGGCCCTCTGGATGGGCTTTTCATGGCCTGTGGAATAAAGTGGCTACCTTCTAAGGCATTGCATGCATTTTATAGCACACGGTTTCAAAGCTTCTGTTTTTGAAGGCCAGCTGAGGGGTGCCTTTGTATGTGTTCTTCACAAACCCGGTACAGCAATAAAGCATGCCTTTGGAATGCATTTTTAAATGGACCAAAATAAATCAAATACATTTTCCTTCTTTGTGACTAATGTAAAGAGTAAGTAGGAAACCTTTCCCTTTGTAAAATGTGGTCATCAAACGTAGTTGACTCATGCATCAGTGGGGTTCACAAGTGAAGTCTGGGACCGTAACGAAGGCGAGGCATGAGTAGTGCCTACGGTAGAACTCCCAGTCTTCAGCTTTCTCATTTTCGCTCTTGAACATTATCTCCTATTGGTTTCCACTGTGGCAAACATATAACACACACCAGAGATCCTTGGACTTGTCAGTTGGCAGGACATCTGGAAGTAATTGGGATCTTTGCACGACACTGTTTAATATTGACATATTAAATTTAAAATAACACAATATATAATATGACACCAGGTTTTATTAGATTCTAATAAAGTCAATGAGTAGCAGCACCAAACCTTTGAGGGGAAAAATGTGGTAGGAAACCTTAGAATTAGAAGATATTCCATTAATTTTTTTCTTTTCGCAAAAATTGGAAAGACTGCATTTATTCATTTGAAATAGCACAGTCTCCTGGCTAAAACTAAGGGGGAAATGGTGTTGGTGTTCCATAGGAACAGTTTGATAGTAAGCATCATGTATATACAGACACATGGAAATCTTGGATGAGTTTTTACACTGTTTAAGTCTAACCTTTGCAAAGTCAATTTAATTTCCTCAAAATGCCCAGACCTTCTGGAGAAGGGGAAAAGTAAAAGGAAATGCTGGGAATTCAGATACAGACAGTGTAAGACTTTGGTTTTGCTGCAGAAAAAATATTACAAGTAAAATTCAAGGGAAGAAAGATGAATTGTGTTTAAATGTGAGAGGCTTCATAAATCAGAGATGAGACAGAAGCTAAGGTATTAAAATATGTATAAGGTCAGGGACAGAAGAAGATGGTTGGCCATTTATTTTAAAAAAGACATGTAGCAATGGGGCAGAGGCAAGGTTTAGTCAACATTACTGAAAAAAATCACAGTACAACAATAAAATGACTTTAATTTCTGCCAATCTGTGGGTTTTTGGGAAATGCTCGAAGTAGCACATCACATTCATGTTGGCTCAACTTTGAGAAGAATCATCTGGGAGCTTCTATCCAAAGCTTTAAAAGTGTCTCTGTCCTTCGAGTAAGTCCAGCTTCACTTCCAGGCTCTTGCTGTCCTTACTCACGTCTGTCTTCTCGGAGGCTGCACTTCCCATCACTACTCACAGCGGACAGTCTCAACCCAAGCACCGAGGAGTGGTGACGTATGAGATGGCGCATGTCACATGGTAAGACTATTTATTGCAGACTTGTAGTTACTTTTGTATTGGTGTCAGTGGACTTTCATAACAGGGTAAACAGCATGTTTCAGAGTTCTGCATCATTCTGATCCTATTTAAGCTAGATTATCTGGGTAAAGAAGGTGTCTGGAATTTGCTGTACAAAGCGTTCACTTCCATTCCACATAAGGCGCACCTATAAGTACTTATCTTGATTGGCATTCGCCCTAATCGTTTTTTCCCTAATAAGTACATGTCAGAAAGACATACCATCTAAAAAAAGACATCAACATTAATTTTGAGATATAACTCAACAGATGCTATCTAAAAAGGTCAAAGGAAACAGCCTAAAACCTATCACTGTCTTTAACAGTATTTTTTTTCCTCTAAAAGTAGCTTCTTACAGGTTTTCCTGTGGACACAAACTTTTTCACCCACGTTATTCATGAGTGACTTAGCTATAATGACTTTCATGTTCCTCTAAAGGGATCCTATGGTTAGCTTCTAGTCAAAAATGCCTTCCAATCGCTAATATGAAATAATAAACCACTCTAAAGTAAGGTCTTGGAGAGGAAGAGGTGATATCAATGAAAATTTGTGTGACTGTATGAATCCCCCAGGCAATGTCAGACTCTGGGATCCCATCTTACTCCTCTTACATAAAGCTGAGGGGAAAAACACAAATTTTTTTTTAATAATAAAAAATGTAATTAGGAAGGGAATGAGGAAGAGAGGGGATAGAACCAAAAATTATCCTTAGTGTCCATTACAAGGATGAATCCTCTCAGTGACTCCATTTTCAAATGTCTATCCAAGGATTAGCCTGGGCTAAACCTGTTTAAATTGGGTAAACTTCAAGGGAAAAGAGCAGAAACAATCTATGGACTTTGCCCACAGCCCAGGTATGTAGGTGCAAGCTGAGGCTGTCCACAGAGCACTTCATCTTCCAGAGTGTACCTAACAGCAAAGCAAGGTTGCTGTGAGCGATAAACGACAGGAGACGCGACTTGTATCAGAGGAAAGCAGAAAGCTCCCTTCTCTTTCATCCCGGTGCTCAAAATATTATGCCTAGTCCTCATGGGTAGTAGGGGGGAATATATTTGAATGGAAGGGGTAAGCATTTGGATAGAAGAAGTATTTTCAGACAGTTTTAACCTCTCAGACCAAGAACAAAGAAATCCATGGTCATAAAGTGCAGCAACCACTAAGACACCGTAGAAGCTGTGTTTTATTTGAAGTCGGCAGATTGAGAAACTCTGGGCCCAGAGTCCATCAATCATGCTTTGAGAATCAGCAGGTTCTCCAGTGTCCTGCCCCGTACATCCCACTGAGGGATGTCAAGAATGGAATTTTCTGCCTTGCTTGCTTTTTCTCTTTCAAAAATAGTAGGGACTAACTTCCACTTTTCCCTCACAACAGGCAAAGCTTTTTAAAAATGTTTTGAGGCAACACTTGAACCCAACATTTTGGAGCTGTCGTTTTTTTTGGGTGTAGCTGCATGCTGGGGCTCCATGTCGTAATATGGGAGAAAATTCCATCTTGGTTCTGATTCTAGAGGAAAATACTTTAGAGATTTGAAATCTCAGAGACTCTTGAGCCATGGTTAATGAGGAGAAAGTTTGACTGAAGGGGGAAAAGATAGTGTGCGATGCTTGTGACAGAAGCCGCCGCCAGGGTTGGAAGATAGGAATGGACATGTGGTATGCGCCCTGTGCCCAGCGAGTGCGGTTTGGGAAAGGCTGTGTGAACTAGCAAGATCACAAATGTGAAATCCATCTACCACAAAGTCTGCTATTGTGGGTTTGAATTTGAAATGCAGAGGTGTTTCTTTAGGATCAAAGCTTTGGCAGAGTTCAATGGGCAGGAACGGAGTCCAGTCTGGCCAGAAGCAAAAGAATTCCAAATTTTCCTCAGGAAACATGCAGTCTGAGAAAATGCTCCTGGTAGCTCAGGGGTATGCTCACATTTATTTTGGAGACTTTTTGAAATTTCTTAAGCAAGCTAATAAACAATGCCCCTAATTCCAAAGAAGGGAAGCACAACCATTGTTGTTTCTCTCTCTCTTCTTCCTCCCTTCTCCTTCTTCTTCTCCCTCTCTATGATTTACTGTCATAGAGAGATTTACTTTTTGATGTTCTCTATGAAGCAGAGAGCCCTGAAGGCCATTGGGAATCTCTTGCCTGACCATCTGGAAGAAGTGAAGGGAACTTATCTCCTTACTTATACCTTTGGTCAGATCTATTTAAGGCCAAAATGCAAAAGTGTGGAAGTTCTAAGTATTTAGAGAGGAAGTGGAGGCCTGGACATGGTTGTTTTCTGGGCCCAGTGCCTCTCTCTTTTCCAGAGCAGAGAGCAGTGCCATATGACTACGGTGTACCACAATGTCTGACTTGGTAGAACGGCCCAAAACAGTTAGACCAGATGTTTTCCTGTATCCCGAGTCTTCCCAGGAAATTATCTTATGACAAAGGCAAGCCAGATAACTAGAAAAGATTCCTGTGTTTGAAATTAAATATATTTGGAGAAGAAAATACATAATAAATAGGACTTCTAATGACACATGGTAGCATCATGAGTTGTTGAACAGCCTGAGCCACATATCAAGATTCTGTCAAAAATAGGGTGGGCAATATGGCTTGAAGGGTGAAAGTTCTCGCTGCCTAGCCTGAGAACCTGAGTTTATCTCGGGGACCCACATAGTGGAAGGATGGAACTGGTCCCCACAAGCTGTCTCTGACCTCCACATGTGTGCCACTGTATGAACACTTGTATACATTCATATGTATACACACACACACTTATACAAACACAATAAATAAAAGTCATAAGAAAGAAACTGAAAGAATAGTTCAAGTACTTTCTGTGAAAATGTGAGGACATGAATCAAATCTCCAGCGTCCTTGTAATAAACCAGGCATGGTTGCTTTTGCCTGAAACCTCAACGTTGGGTAGGACCTGTGCCTGGAGAAAGGTGGATCCCAAGAGAAACCCTGTTTCAAAGTAATAAGGCAATAATGCTACAGACAATAGACATCTTCAGCTATCATCAGCATGCATACCTGTACCTACATACTCACATGCACTAAACATGCATATCTGTCTATATATCATCTACCTATCTGTCTGTCTGTCTATCCATCTATCTATCTATCTATCTATCTATCTATCTATCTATCTATCTATCTATCTATCTATCTACATATCTACCTACCTACCTATTTATCTGTCTATCATATCTATCTATCTATCTATCTATCTATCTATCTATCTATCTATCATCTATCTATCATCTATCTACCTACCTACTTATTTATTTATCTATTATCTATATCTCTACTCTCTCTATATATATATTTATCTCTATCTGTCTCCATCTCTATCTCTAATATAGTTATTCTCCACCTTATCCTTTTGATACAGGGCCTCTCCCTGAACCTTCGGCCAACTTATTTGTCTAGAATGACTAGTCAACAAGCTGAGGCTCTTGTCTCTACCAGCCTAGCACTGGGATTAGAGCACTGCCATCCTAGGGTTTTTACAAGTGTGGTAAGGATACAAACTGAGGTCCTCATACCTGGAAAGCAACAAGTTCATCAACTAAGCTATCTTTCCAACTTGAGGTTATCCTCTTTGTATGTGTGTGCACATTTGCCCCTGTGTATACATGCTTGCATGTGTGAGGTCACACACGTGTTTGGGTGCAAGTAAATGTAAGCACACATTGATTTGGACAAGGCTGATGTTGTAAAGTCTTCTTAGTAATTCTCTGTCTTACTGAGTCTTTACAAATAGCTGCCCTACAAGCTGTGTATGCCTAGTGTCTCCAGGGATATTCCCTTGTCCTTCATTGACCAGCTTTTGGGAATCTATATTTGTTATTATTATTTCTCAATGATTTCTACTTTTTCTCATATTTCTTTAGTCTTTTTAAATGCAGTGTTTCCTATAATATGTATTATAGGAAATATATAGTATTATGTAGCATCTAAAATCAAAAGAGAAAATGAGATAGGAAGACAATACTGCCACCAGCATGGTGGCAGTAAAACAAAATAAATCTATGTTGACCTTACCATTTTTTCAGTTATAGGCATTTGATTTTTCTCATTTCAAAGTAGAGAAGAGTTGAGTTCCCTTGACTTGGAATTTGATAGTAGTAGATAATTTCATGAGATGAGGACATGAGTTTTAGAAGGATATTATCTTAGTTGTCTTTTATTGCAGTGATAAGGCATCATGACCAAGATAACCTATAGAAAACCAAGGTTTACTGGGGTCTCACAGTCCTAGATGGTGAGAATCCATAGCCTTCATGGTGGGGAGCATCACACAGGCAGACAGGCGTGGCACTGGAGCCACAGCTGAGAGCTCATGTCCTGCGGCACAAGTCAAGGCATAGAGAGTGTCTTAGTTAGGGCTTTACTGTTGTGAATAAACACCATGACCAAGGCAACTCTTATAAGGACAACATGTAATTGAGGCTGGCTTGCAGGTTCAGAGGTTCAGTCCATTATCTTCAAGGTGGGAGCATCGCAGCATCTAGGCAGGCATGGTGCAGGATGAGCTGAGAGTTCTACATCTTCATCCGAAGGCCGCTAAGAGAAGACTGGTTTCTAGGCAACTAGGTCAAGGGTCTTAAAGCTCACACCCACAGAGACACACCTACTCCAACAGGGCCACACCTCCTAATAGTTTCACTTCCTGGGACAAGCATACACAAACCATCACAGAGAGTACTGGGAAAGGCTCAAGTTGGGGATCATAGGTTTTGGGAACACGGAGAGAACAGCCTATGCTATGCCTGTTCAGGGGCCTTTCCTTATCAGTGGTCTGGGATAGTAGCAGTAACTCAAAGAATATGGATGCTTGGTATAACTGAACAGAGGATTGGAGATTTGTAGAGACATCCATCTTCAACAAAAATTTCTAAACCCAACATGACACAAGCAGGGATATTCACTTCCAAGAACACAAGTGTACTTAGACAATGACCATGTCAATGATAGTAAATGTTGATCAAAGATAAAAAAATAACCTTAAAAAAGATAAAAAAAGAGAACTTCTAAGCCTCTCATAATTAATTTTTCCATTTATTTTTTATTTGTGCTTATGAGCATACACATGCACACATGCCAATTTGCTGCCATGCTTATACTATGGTCAATGTGTGGATGTTGGAGGACAACTTGCAGGAGTAGGTTCTCTCCTTCCACTATGTGGGTCCCAGGTACCAAACTAAGACCTTCAGGCTTGGCAGGTGAACCCTTACTTACTCAGTCACCTTGCTCTTCTCTATAGCTCTTAATGATAGTGTGATTGTTAGTGTTCATTGTTGTCTTGACAAAATCTAGACTCACCTGGGAGATGGGCCTCTGGGCGTACCTGAGGGGGTATGATTATCTTGATTGCTTTCTATGGGAAGACCTGCTGTTCACTGTGGGTGGCATCATTCCCTTTCTAGGATCTTGAGCTGTAAGGAGAGAAAGGGAGGTGAATGGAAACCTGTGTTCATCCTTGGCTGTTCCCTGGTGGTGGATGATATGTGACGAGCTCTTAGAGCTCCTGCTCTCTTCACTTTTTCTACCATGACCTGTCTGCGCAAATCCTTACGCCCTTCAATAGCTTTTGTATAGTAAAGTATTAATACAATAGGAAGAGAAGGAAAAACACCTACTGTAGTGGCAGAGAGAGAAGAGCTTTCTTCTCCTGTTACCCACATCAGTGTCCTCTACAAACGCACAGGAGAGTTTTTCTGTCAACATCCTAAATGGAAAAAAAAAATCATTTAGGTTTAGAGAAACAAATGCACCATTTTCCACCTTGGGAACAGGATACACGGCCCGTGTAGAATATGTGTAAACTGCTCACCAACACACACAGAACTCTTTTCATTAACAAATGTGTCTCTTACAAATCCATTTGTCAAGTTCCAGTAAGGACTTCCCCCAAAAGCCAAACCATCCCTACACCTCCTCATGGTAATACGTTTGATGTGTCTAATGCTTGTGCCTTTTACATGGCCTCAGCCATGCAGCAATCCTGTGAGCCGCTGATATCAGGAACATTTTGAAGATCATGAAGCCTGAGTGGCAGAGACAAGAATTCCTCGGTTCTGACCCTTGAACTTTCTATCTTTATGAATGGTATTGAAAAGGTATGTGTGTTCTACAAACCAGCACTTATTGATTCTAGACGTAAAGCACTTATGACAGGTGTCTTGGCCAACAGGAAGTAGATGGCAGAGTTTTCTAATAACTGTAATTTTAAGAGACAGATCAAGAAGACATGACTATTATATGGCTAACAGATGTCTTTCGTCCACTCTTCCCATGGGGGATGAGTGGGGACTGGAGGGTGCGCGCAGGTGCTGATGAACAACATCTTACTTGTCTGACACTTCATACTCTCTTCTGCATAAGAAAAAAATAAACGCACAATGATATTTGAATCTGTGTACTTAACAGTTCTTAAAATTATTAGAGGATAGAGAGATAGAAGAAGGGAGACAAAGAGAAGAGGGGAATAAAAGCAGAGGCCATGTCAGGGGAGGATGGAGGGAAGGAGGTAGGAAGGCAAAGGGAAGGCTCAAATAACTGTAATTTGTTCTTTGTTCTTGTAGTTCCTCGTATCTGGTCGTAAGATGCAAATAGACAATAACTCTAGATAATATGCGGAAATGTGAAGGGGAATCTTCATGCTTTCAACAGTTGGTGGCATTCAACAGCTATGTTTGTGGATTTCACAGCCTGCCTTTGTAGGTTTATCGTCAAATATTTTGATGAATG
Organism: Rattus rattus; assembly: GCF_011064425.1. NCBI lineage: Eukaryota > Metazoa > Chordata > Mammalia > Rodentia > Muridae > Rattus > Rattus rattus. The sequence continues at coordinate 42,770,714 of NC_046163.1, read as the reverse complement.
AAAATAAAACAAACAGAAAATGAACAGCTTTCACTCCAAACCTTGCCTAGTCCAAAATATTTTTAAGGACTATGGAATTAATATAACTTTGTAACAAACCCTAACTTCTCCCATCTGTTCTGCAAACTTTTCTTTCTTTCTTGATTGTTACGGGAGCCTCCGACCATCTCTTGCCTTCAACTCCTAAGTTATGGTGGGTGCACAGTCTCCCTTAAGTCAGCCCCTCTGCACCCAGGTGTCTGATTCCAACCACAAGGCCACAGACATTCCGACCTCCTTTTCTTCCCTCTCAGGGATGCCTGGGTTTCAGCCAAATCTTATGTCTCTCTAGCCACTTAAATGGAGCCACAGATTCAGGCATGGAGAGCTATCACAATTGGATACGAAGTTTCTGTTCTCAGGGTGACCCGCTGATAAACAGCCAGTCCAAACACATGAAAAAAAACAAGCAGTCTTAGTGGAAGTGTGGTTGACCGTCTATTGGTTCCCATGGACAGAGTTCAGGTTTCCATGTGTCTCTTGCAGTGTTTCCAAGAGGAATAACAGGAGGCGCTAGATGAAAGACTTGCTCTGAGTAATAAACAGGCACAAGAGAAGCAGACTCGTTGCCTTATGAATTTGTCAGGTTACTGCGCGTATAAATGAAGGACGGTGTGAGTACAGGCTCCTTCTTGCTTGTAGTCTTAAAGCCCTGGCGCTGTTGGCTCAACATTAGCATCGGATTACCCGCCAGATTTTATTTGACCCATTTAGTTTTCTACTTGTGTGGATATTTATTGGGTACTTTCTATGTGCCAGACATCAAATGCCACAAGCGATGAGCCAGGTGGGCAAGGCTGCTGAGTTCAATATTTAGTTTCAGCACAGTTTGAGGAAACAGAAAGCTGACAATTAAATTGCTTAAGTGTTAAAGAGAAAACTAGAGGAACAAAACAGGGAGGAATCTATGACAGTGGCTGGGATGCTAGAAAGTCAATTTAAGTCGGATGTTTAGGAAAGCCCTCCAGACTGTAGTACAGGTGAGTGTAGCTATGCCTTTAAGACGTGATGAAACCAGCCCCAGAGAACTGAGTATGAGAGGAACAGAATGCACACTGAGTGGAGAAAGAACAGTATTGCCACCCACCTAAGGTAGGTCCCAAAGGATGGACACGCCCAAGAGACTAGCATGCATTAGAGAGGGTAGAGAGCTGAACCAGACGAGACTGTCAAGTCAGCAGAAACCTCAGTCTGCAGTAATTAAAAAAGGTCAGATGCTGCCCCCGAAGTGCTAAGGAGCTGTGGGACAGTGTGGTCCCACATGTCACATTCTGCTCTCAACAATTTGATTAGTGATAACAGATCTTAACCTCTGGCAGGAACTGGGACATTCCTTTCTGATTAGACTTGTTCAGGTCTCACAATCACTTGGGGTTCTCTGCCGATTCTATTCTACCCAGAGTCCATGAGAGCTTCTGTCTAATTAGTCACTAGGCATGTGACCTTGGACATGATCATAGTCTTCCCACATATCCTGTCTTGAATTATAGTGAATATTCATCATTAACATGGTATCACAGTTGATAATTCACAATGCAACGTGAGAACTCTAATACATAGGTTTCCAGTCTGCTTACCGTGCTCCTCATGTCAAACTTTTTATGGTAAATATAAGTCTTTCCCTTGTTTGCCATTGCCCATCCTAATATTTTCTCAAAACTCTCTGCTCTAACTTTTATGAATGCAAGGAATGGTTAGTAATCCAAGTGACTAGCTTCAGGAGATGTGCTTCACCCTTGGCAGTTATTTGAGATGGACATTAACAGGATGTCCTGTAAGAAGAGCGTATGTCGTCCTACTTGTTCTGTTTGAAACGAACAATTTGACATAAAAAGGAACATATTAGAATTACGAGACTTTCCAGTGCTGATCAGGAACTGAGTGCTAACTGGGGCAGTGAACCTAGAGCTAAGAACTGAGTAAATTCAGAGACACGAGCCTGGAACTTGTTTTCCTAAAAAAATAAACTTTCAGTAATTTCTGTTGTATAATGTCACTTTTCCTAGACATCTGGGCCCATGGCTATTCAGATAGATAGGCTGCTGAATACTTTATTGAATGATGACATCTGGCACTCCTAGAGTAAATGGCGCATCTAGTTCCAAGAGAAATAAAATAGTTTACTACTACTATCTGTTATATAGACTTTGTTAATGAGAAAAAAATGTGCTCTGTATCAGTCCAAGGCTTTTGTAGGCACTAACTTGGTGCAAGATACTCTGCTATGGTCTAATGAACATCGTAAAATATTATAAAACACTGCATTTCCAAGTGTATGTCAGATATTCAATATTTTTGGAAATTTTAAGCCTACATACTTTTAAAATACCGAGTCTGCTTGTGTCTCTGAAAGCTTTCAAAATACATACTTTTTCAAAATTTATTTATTTTTATGTCCATTGGTGCTCTGCCTGCTTGTATGTGTGTGTGAAGGTGTCAGATATCCTGAAACCAGAGTTACTGACAGGCATGAGCTACCATGTAGGTGGGAAGAATTGTACCCAGGCCCTTTGGAAGAGTAGCCAGTGCTCTTAACCATGGAGCCATCTCTCCAGCCTCTCATAAGATTATTTTATAAACTATGAAAAGATATTTTTATAAAAGAATTCCAAGGAAAGGGAAGGGGAGATGATGTATTTCTATTATAATCTCAAAAATAAAAGAAATAATCAAAACAGAAATATTTTGTACAATACAGATATGTACACACACACATATATAATACATATATACTTTATGTATACACACATACATATATACATGAGACAGACAGACAGGCAGGCAGACAGACAGACAGATCATGGCATCTAAGTGTTAAACTGGTCCTATGGAAAAATCTAGAAATGTAGGCAGTCACAGTGAACTACTAGATCTCTACTCTATATTGTTTGGCCAAAGACCCTTAGGACATACTCATGCATGTGAAACTCTTGTATACATTGTGTACAACTTGTGTTCTCAGTTCTAAGGAACACAGTTATAGCTGTTGATTTTCAGAAAAGTATGTTTACCTTTTCCAAGCTCTTGCTTCTCATTCTGAAACATGCATTCATTTCGGTGTGTTGGTGCCATAAGAAATCCTCAGACTTTGACATGCTATGCTTCAAAGTACGAGCTATTAAATATTTTCCCAATATTTGTAACTTACTGCTCCTCGGGGTGGCATAAATTCTCTGCATCGATGTTTCGTTTCTTCACTAGCACCTCTCTGCCCCATCCTGAATCCATAAGCCACAGTAGTTCAGGACTAAATAACCGCAGTACCTACCATGCATGAGTCTTTCCTCTAAAAATACCAAATTGTCCAGAACCGATGGCTTCTCGTGGAAAATCCATTACTTTGTTACTTCTGGCAGACACATCTGTTTTTCTTTGGCTGGTCAGGCTAGTGGCATTTCCAGCAGCCCGGATAGCCAACAACAGTGTGTAGTTCCTTCTCTTGGGCCTGTCAACGTGTCCTCTGACATAGGTAAACTGGACATGACTATGTAAACACTCCAACTTTCTTGGTACCACCTCTAAATTGTCACACTCTCCTTGAAAGCCTCCCCAGCATGTCAGTGACTACTTAGTGCTTGCTGGGGGCCCACCACATTACATCACCACAAGATTTCTGCAAGCAGAACTTAGTCCTCAAGATTTGTGTGATGTTTAAAACTTGTAGCTCTAAAGGTCTTAGGCCAAGTACCACTGTCATTGATCTTCTTTTTGCCATTCAGAATTGGTTGGGGGTCCCATGGGATCTTTGTTGAAACTATGGTCCCATTGCTTTCCAGACATGTTTCTGCCCCTTTCACAGGTAAATTCAGAGTGTGTGTTATACCAATTAATATTTTGGCATTCTTTCATTGAATAATATAGAATAGACTTTCAAATAGGGATTCAAGTGTTGTGTAGTATAAATGAACAACGAGAGAAAGAGTTCTGTAGTGTCAGCCATTTTCCTTGTCCTTGGGTGGGACTACCCTGAGAGACACAGTCATTAGCTCTTCCACATTCCTCGGAAGCTGTAAGAATATGCACAGGAAAGTCAGATATTTGTTCTATGAAACATTCATACACTTATGCATTGAGTTCTCTCAAATTCTGTCCAGCTAAATAGTTCTTTTGAAATGCTTTCTGTTTTCCCCTGACTAGAGCTCTCTTAAGAAGCTGAAGCAATGACAGTATTTATTTGGCTCCAGGTTTCTTGCACAATGAACTCTTAGCAGGTCTTAGCAAATTGAACTTTAAACCAACGTCCTAAGCTGATTAGCTTTAGCTTTTAACGCAACATGATCAGTGGTAGAGACATTTTAATTCCACTCACTCAGACTTTGAGTGTGTGGTAAAGCTTGATTGTGTTGGTCAGGTTGAGAGGGAGACCTAGGCATTGCTCTTCCTTTGATTTCTCTATTAGCATCTTGAACTTTATCTACTGCATAAAGTTAGTGACGTGGATTTTCACCACTCTCATTTCCTTAACTAGACTAGTGTCCAGATACTTGGATTTTATGTGTAATATTCACTAAATTGCTCAAATGGACCCTTGGTTCAAAAATAATTGATATAGTTTTAATTCTACAAATGTATGTGTTATGTGTTTATAATTGCTAGTCAGACTTTTTTCCTTAGAGAGAAAGCAATGATTAGTCAAAGATGCTTTTCTAGACTTAAAACCAGAGATCTTGTCAGTATCTCAGTATTTCAGTTAAGTGGGATTCTGTCTGGTTTTGGCCGAAATGGAAAGCCACAGATAAAATCTTTAGGCCATTATTGTGTTTAAACATCAAGTATAAATTCCCTGTGACAAGCATAAGGAGATGTATTTTGTAGCTGATTGCATTTCGAATCACTTAGAATTCTCAGGACTATGGTAATATATACCACGGCAATGCTTTGCAGCAATTCTAACCATACCACTTGTTATTGGACTTTAATGGATAAATATGTTTTTATTTATCCATTTATTTGGTCCCCCAATGGACCAAAGACTTTTGGGGCCAGTTTGTGAAACTGTGAATATGGAAAAACATGGTTCTTCTATGGGAAACTTTCGAACATGTAAATGATTTGTGAATATATCCAAGACACAAAACTCCACTGCCAGGGATCAGACCCAGCTTTGGGTTTCGAAATATGTAAAGGAGCACAAAATTATAAACTGTGTGAAGAGCTTATGAGGGCAAGTTGCTTAAGGACCACTCACCTGCCCTGTAACGTCTCAGAACAGGAAAGGACAAGCCACAGGCTATAGAATTTGAGACAGCTGCCTAACGTAGTTTAATTCTAAAATTAAACTCTTCAAAGAGTGATGCCTGGGTCTGCTTCTATCCAACCCAACAAAGACAAGAACCCAGTGGTCTCACCACTTACCCAGAGACTGAATGAGCACCTAGTGCTTCAGAGAAGGGGAGAAGAGGGTGTTTTTTTTTTTTAGTGAAAACCAGAGAACTTTGTCTCGGCTGTATAATGAGTCAGGCAAAGGAGACAGCTTGTATCTCGCTGAGCCTATGGGGCTTTCTTTACAGTTGGGATGGGTGGAGGGTTTTCCTCCACTGACCTGAGGGAGCTGTTAGAAGGCAAGTCTATGCTGAAGAGTCGAGTACAGAAGTGAACTCAGCCTACAGGTGAGGCAGGGCACACTTTAATGTGGAATTAAAACATCGGCCACCAGATTGGCAGGTGGAGATTGGAATGCTGTACCTGCCTTGAACTTTCCTTAAAGAGAAGGCTTTCAGAAAAAGAGAAACAGGTACACATTCTCCCTGTCTCTGTCTCAGTGGATCCACACTTTGAAAATTGCCTAATACTGGCTGTGCTGGGAATCTGGGTGTGCTGGGTAGAAGCCCCAGGATCACTTACACAGCAGTACATCGCAATATATTTTTGTCCATTCATTGGTTTTTGGGTTCTTGTTCCTGGGCTGTGTTTGATCTGATCCTTTACAGCCTGTACTTGTAGACAGAGAGTCTTATGCTACTTTAATAAGCAAATGCCCATATCACCTGTAATAGCCTGCAAATAGTCGCAAACCTAATATCAATCAACACTGATAAAATCAATAAAAGGAATGAACTATTAACAAATACCAAATCATGAGCAAATCTTAATAGCCCATGAAAGAAGGTTAGGTACCATATGCTTCCACTTTGTGGAGCTACTGAGAAGAAAATAATTTCTAGGTACAGAGAGCAGATTAGTGGTTTCCCGGTGGACTGGAGAAAGAAATGGAAGAACAGAGAGACATATTACAAGGGGGACACAGAAATACTTGGAGACAATAGTAATTTATATTCTTTGCCTCTGTTATGAAGATGGTTTCAGTATTCATATGACTACAAATTTATCAAAGCATACACTTGAAATATAGACCTCCGATTATATATTAATTAGCCAAGACTAAACGTTAATTTTTTCCCCTCTGGTATTCAGTTAAGGCATTGCTTATGGTAAAAAAAAATATTATCGAATGCTTACATTAAATTAAAGTCAGAGAACTTAAAATAGCAATGTGGTCACATACATTGATAATATATGCACGTACATTAATAGAAGTAAGGCATACAAGGGTTACACTACCTGTTCATAAGACTTTCAGTGAAGCCACACTCACGGTGGTGGCATTGTCAAATACTGGAAGCAAATGTAGATGACGAAGAATTGGAAACTTAGAGACAATAGGGTCAGGGATTGTTGTCATTAATGTGCATGTGCTGGCCGAGGGACTAAGATATCACAGAAGGGAACATGCACCTTTATTCAACAAATGTTCCTGGAAAACCAAGCAAAGTACAGTCATCACCTTCTCCATTTAAAGACATTAACTCAAAATGGATCATAGATCTTAACGTGCATAAAAATTGACACACTTCTGGAAGAATATGTGAGAAAATTCTTTGGAACCTTCAACTGAACAGATATATTTGAATGAACACATACACATGCATGCACACATGCACACATCGGAATATTGGAACTCCTTTTAATTAAGGACTTTTTCTTAGAAAAACATTATCAATGTGATAAAATATTTAAGAACATAGGAAGACCCAGGTAAGATTGTTCAGTGGGTAAAGGTACTGGGCACCACAACTGATGACCTGAGTCAATCTGCAGGACCCCACATGGGGGACAGAGATGACTCCTGCAAGTTGTCCTCTGACCTCCACATTCAAGGTGAGGCATGCGTGTCTACATAATACACAGATACACATACATACAAACACAAATATAAGATAGGCATAATATTTAAAAATACATATAAAGAAAAAGGCAAGCCATTAACTAGGAAAGAAGATATTGTTTCAAGTGTATAAATAACATGTATTTAAAATATGTAAACAACCCTTGATTCTCAGTGATAATGACATCTTTGAAGTAAGCAACATATTCGAAGAGACACCTCACCAAAGCAGATGGCAGGAAACATTTGACAGCGTTCAGGATTAGGAGCCACTAGGAAAAGCAAATACGAATCCACTCAAATGGCAAACATTTTGAAGCCCACCTTGGCAAGTTCTGGAACAAAGCAAGTGGAGTTCATGAGTTGCTGTCGAGGTGTAAAATTACACACGCACACCTGCCTAATAACCAAATAACGTACAGAGTTAAGCGTATACTTACGTACATACAACCTAGACAGCACAGTGTTTTCCTTTCCTTAAGAGAAATAAAAATGCAAGTCCACTCAGAGACTGCCACTCACCTGCTTAGAGCAGTTGATTTTAAGATCCCTAGACTGGAAACAGTCCAAATTTCTGTCATCAAATATTTTAATTCAGGCTTAACTGAAGAAAAAAAAATGGTGTCTCTTTTCCTTTAACTCCATAGTCAGAATCAGATGCACTGATGGCCAGTTGAAAATTTCACGTCTAAAGATACCTATGCAAGTTCATAAACCTCACACTGGCATAGGAAGATACTTAACCTGGGTTTCGCTGCTCAGTAATTTTTGACACAATGCAACTTAAAATTAGTGTCTTCCAAGTTAATGCAATCTCCACATAGTTTTAATAAGCAAGTCTCATTTCCCATGTCTCATTTTGTTGTCTTTTAAAAATATACCGTTTTTCTTTGAGAATATCATAAATGTACGCGGAGTATTTTGTTCAGTCCTCTCCCTAACTCCTCTTGGATTTACCTCCCACTTCCTTCCAACCCCATGTCCATTTAGTCAAACAACGGTAGTGTGTACACCTCTTGTGCCTAGGGCCCATGGTTACAATGTCAGACATAAATGCCTTCCTGTGGCGTGAGCCTCAGAGCCAATCAGAGGCAGCCAGTTACCTCCCAAAGAGCTGTACCACTACCGTAGGCACAGCTTGTGGGCCGGGTCAATGTTGTAGCGCATGGGTCCCCTGTTTAGATTTCTGATGACGTTTTTCTTGCCCCAACAGCTTACAAAGCACCTTCTGGCCCCATGACCTCCAATGAGTGGGGAGGGAGGCTCCAGTTCAGATCCTCATTTCTGTCTTGAATCCAAACCGCAAGTTGTCTTGGGCCCATTAGTTTAACAGTGCCTTAGCATTAAAGGACATCGATATCAGTGATTCCAGGAACCAGAGGAAATATTAATGGTTTAATCAGCGAGCACGCGAGGCCGTTGCATCTCCAGTGTCTTTCTCCAGTTTCATTGTGGAGGGCTTTCACGTTCTCCATTAGCTTCACTCTGTGGCGCTGTATTTTCTTTGAGGTTATTGTGGTTGGGGTTTCCCCCTAGTTTCTCTTAGCGCTGTTGACATTGGTGTATAAACACTAATAGTATAGTTTGTACCCTGAAAACATTTATGCTCTGTGTTTATCAGCTGTGGGAGCTTTCAGGGGTGTCTGTTCCATTTGGAATTATGTCATCTGAAAACAGGGATGCCTTCCCTTCTTCTTTTCCTATTTTACTTTCCCTTTTAGTTCCTTTTGTAAGCACTGTATATCGAATATGAATATAAAAAGCTAGACACCCTTGTTTGTTCCAGATTTTAATCAGAATGTTTTGCGTTTTCTCCACTTAGCATGGCTTTCGCTGTGGCCCTGTGTTATTCTATTTTTAGTATTTTGAAATATGTTCCTTGAATACTTAGATCCTTCAGAATTTCAACAGGAAAGGCTGTTGCATTTTGTCCTTTTCTGCATTCACTGAGATGAGCATTTGACTTTTGTATATGGTTAAATGCATTTAGTAATTTGCATAAGTTGAACTATATTTGAGTGTATGGGATAAAGCTAATAGATCCAGGGTAAATAATTTTTTGATGCTTTCTGGTATTCAGTTTGCAAATATTCTGCTGAGAATTTCGGCATCTACTTTTATTGGTCGATTGTTTTCTCTTTTAGTTATGTTTTTATTAACTTGGTTTGGTTAGTAGAGTAATACAGGCTTTATAAAAAGGAGGGTGGCAGCATTTCCTCTCATGGAATAATTTAAGAAACGGCGATTTTAACTCTTTCCTAAAGCTTTGGTAGAATTCTTCAGTGATTTCATCTTTTCGATCTGTGCATTTTACAACCATGAGAGTTTTCACTATTGCTGTAGCCTTATTACAGGTCCGTTTAAATTATTGATTTCACTTAGGTTTAAGTTTGGTGGATCAAATATAGTCAGTTTTTTTTTTTAATAATTCTAATGTACTGGAATATGGCTTTTAAAGGTATGCTTCTATAATTTCAAAATTCTCTAAATTTCTGACATCTATCATAACATCCAGCCAAATCACCAATTTGATTAAATTTGGTTTTCTCTTTTTGTTTAGTTGATATCAGTTTATCCATAATATTTATCTTTTCAATGAGCCAACTTTTTATTTCACTGAGTTTTTGTTTTGGTTGTTGTTTCTGTTTCATCAATTTCTGCCCTGGTCTTAATTATCTCTTGCCATCATTTGCTCTCAACTTGGTTTGTTCACATTTTTTTGCAGAGTCTTAAAGAGTTTATTTATTTGAGTTCTCTCTGATATTTGAATGTGAGGTTTTAGAGTTATAAAATTCCTTATTAGGATTGCCTACATTATATCCTAGAGGTTTTGATATGGGGGTGTGTGTGTGTGTGTGTGTGTGTGTGTGTGTGTATGTGTGTGTGTGTGTGTGTGTGTGTGTGTGTGTGTCTGTGTGTGTGTGTGTGTGTGTCTGTATATGTGTGTGTGTGTGTGTGTGTGTGTGTGTGTGTGTGTGTGTGTGTGTGTGTGTGTGTGTGTGTGTGTTTGGGGCACAGAATAACCTCAGGTATATTTCTTAGGTTCATCTACCTGGTATTTTTAAAAGAACTCTCTTACTGGCCTAGTCTCAACAATTATGCTAGAAGCTAATTGTATAGCAACGTCCAAGGACCTGACAATCTTCATCCCCTGGGCTGTAATTACAAGGCTGGTTTATTATGGTCACTTGTTTGTTGGATGCAAGTTCTGAGGATTGAGTTTAGAGTCTCATGCTTGCAAAACAGTCATGTTACCAACTCAACTCAGCTACTTCCTAGCAGGCAACCTTCCTTCCTTCCTTCCTTTCTTTCTTTCTTTCTTTCTTTCTTTCTTTCTTTCTTTCTTTCTTCCTTTTCTCTTCTTCCTCCTTAATTTAAGATGAATTTAGTTTGGTTTTTCCACCATTGCACAAGAAGCACACTTCTGGTAAATAATTAAATCTACAAGACCCTACTCAAAATTAGTTTCCAGTGTTCTGGGTTAATTACATTCTAAACTGGGTGTGGTATGTTTCACAAGTAAAACTGAAATATGAAATAAAATAATATCATTAAGTGTTAGAATAAGACTTCAAGACTATAATATTTCATCATTGAATGTAATTTGTAAAAGAAATGGATGAGGGGGAGAGGCAGGGTGGGGCGGGCTCGGGGGCAGGCGTACTTGGAGGTCTTGGGTAATAGCAGCCTTTTGGTGATATTGTAGTCTTTGGGGAGATGGTTTTATAAAGTGTGAGCTTCCCCTCCCTTGCACAAAGTGTGGAGTGCTGTCTTGAAGTTATCAAGGATACTATAAATGCCTCCACTCCCTGGATTTCTCAATCACATCTTTCCTCTTTATGATTAAAGTGAGATCCTATAACTATATAATATCTTAATAGGCGGCACTAAGTATCCATTTGGATGAAGGATGGCTTTTAATGCAATGAAATTTAAAACTACACGGAGAAATCTGTAGTGGGCGGTGACCTTTCAGAGGTGGTGTTGAAATCTGGTTCATGATTAAAGCAGGGTGTGGTTCAAAGGGGCAGAGATGGAAAATTCTCCCTTGGCAACTTATTAGAGATGTGGGGTCAAACTGCTGAAACGGCTACAAACATCTGTTGCCAGAAGAGAAAACTAAAAATTTAACGGCAGCCTCGTGCCAGAGCAAGCACAGTGTTAAGCGCTTCAGGCCTGAGCTCACGCCGTTGTGTCAGTGACGCGGATTGCCCACGAATCGCAGCAGGTTACAGACAAGTTCCAAAGGTAAAGGTTGACCACAGCCTTAGATAATCACATGAAGCCTGGGTTTACACTCGGGGTCACCAAATCCCAGGTTTATGCTCGTATCCACAAACTGGCAATTCCTCTCCGCTGCTACCTCTCATCTGTAGTATTAGTGCAGAGTCAGTCCCGCCCCTCCCTCCGTGATTCTCCTATCAAAACCCACAGCATGGAAAGCACACCCTTGAGATACTGACTCTACACCGAGAAGTGCTTGCACTGTCACAATGTAACTTTAATTATTTAAAACCTATTTTAATGATGGTTCTTAAATGCTTTAACCTCCCTTCTAGCCCACCACCCATCAGAGGTAGTGGGAAAGAAAGGATGTGGGGGAAGCGCACCTCTTTAGAAACGTTCTTTGGAGCAACTCCTATCTGCGTTGTCTGGAAATTGGCAGTTCAGTTCACGGGTCAGCGGTGGCAGCTCGATCCACTTCTTGGATACACCAGCAGTTCAGTTCGGTAGAGTTGAGTTAGCAACGGTGGGGACATTACCCAGCAGAGACAGCTGGGCCTCAGTTTCGGGACAAGTCAGCAGGAGGAACCAGCAAGAACACAAAGAGAAGTTCTCAGCTGTGCCTCTCTCAGAGAAGCTAAGATCACCAAAGAAGAGAGACCCCCCCCCAACAAGCATTGCACAGCTAGCTACATGAGCAAGCCAAGCTTAGCCTCTGCCACTGTCTGTCGAGTCCTATTTATACCCTCCAAACAGCACTTGTCCTCCACGGGCCTGGCCCCAGCGCATGCATCTCTCTCAGCTGACATCACTCTGCCCATCAGCCTTTGGAAACAGCAAGAAACTGCGGCACACCACCAGAAGTTTTTGGCCCATTTCCCTCTATGGAGTCCCAACAAATACAGCTGCTCAACTGTGCAGTGTAAGGCGGACCAATACATGTGTGTTGTTAGCAAAGAATCCTTCATCCCATGTCCTTTCATGAGCTTGCTTTAGCAGAACATGCTTTCATCTGTGTCTGCTTCAGCTAAATATCCTTTCAACATGTTTGCCCCAGCAAAACACCATGTAACCAGCTTTCCAAGGAACCCCTAAGTTTCCATTTCATCACTAAGAATACGTCCTTTGCTCACTTGCCTTTGAACTGACGAGAAAGAGACTCTACCATTTAACTTTTTGAAGCAAGACAACAGGCTTAATTTTCTACCCTAGTTAGGAAACTGGGAGTTTTGTTTTGTTTTCTACCTCCCTCCACACAGTCTCCTGCAGTGCAGATTTTCAAAGCTCCTAACATCTAGGAGCTCTACAAAGCAGAATGAGACCAAGTATCAGCACATTCTACAGCCCAGGAAGGGTCGGGAGGTAGCACAGGGGGAGAGCACTTACTTAGCCAGGCAAGGCCCTGTGTGGATCACCAACAGGGGTTGGGGGTGTCCAAATAAGCGATTAAAGGTTGGTCATGGCTCTAAAATACATGGCATGAGTTTTATTTGCAACAGCTGTCATCACCTTAGGGGACATTAAAAAGCAACAAAACAAAATTTCTCAGGGGGGCGTCAGTGCACTAGGAACATGATTAGACATCCAGTCGTTGGGTTGAGGCAGGACTCAGTGCTAAGAGCTCTTGCTTCGTAAGCACCAGGTCACATGTTCTAATCCCCAGAACCCTTGTTAAAAACAAAACGAACAAAGCAACCAAACAGACACAACCAAACCAAACCAAACCAGGTATGGCTGCATATGTCATAATTTGAGTGCTGAGGGGCATGGACAGGCAGATCCTGGACAGTCAGCCTAGTCAAAACAGCGAGTTTCAGATTCAGTTGACACTGTATCCTAAGAAAATAAGGTGGACAGTAATATAACAGGACACCTGACTTCATCCCTTATCTTCTGTAAGCATGTATACAGACATATGAGCACACATTCATAACACACACGTGTGTGCACACACACACACACCACAAAGAAGTGGCATTATTTTATGCTGTGGTAAGGCGTATTTATCATTTTGCATATCTTTCTTCTCCTGCTTTAGAACACAAAAGATCTCCAAGCTGGGATCTCTTCATATGTACTCCCCTGCCTCCACGAAATTAGGCTTCCTTCCTCAAAACATCAAACACAGAGGAGGCTATCAGCCCATACTCCTGGACATCTAGTCATTTCAACTCCGGGCATGAGAGGCCTCATTTGGGATTCTGGAAGAAGTGACGGCTTAAAGTCATACAGAAATTTTTAACTTCCATACTTGAGTTGAAACTGAAAATAATTGAGAGAGCATGAACACAATCTTGAGCTGTACTGGAGTGTTTTAAGGAATGAAAACACACATTAGACAGTTACATTCCTGGTCACCTAGCACTCAGTTATAAGCACTGTGCTCATAGCAGCACGCTGAAGGCAAACTGACTGTCAGTCACAATACAAGGATCCCTTGAGGAAGTTTGTTAAAGCTCTCAGGTCCAGTCACCCCATTGCAGACCTCAGATTTTTGAAACTTAAAAGCCACCCTCTCTGCAACTGTGTCTTTCTAAGTTCCTAAAGGGTTCTATGTCAGTTGGAGTTCGACGGCATCCTTTTTAAATGCCTAATGTTTAGCATGTTAGAAGAAAATCGTTCCCCCATGTACATGTGGGGGAAATAGTTGCCTTAAGAGACAACATATTTATCTCAATGCTGTTGCTGCTTCTTGGTCCAAAAGTATTTTGGGAAGTGGTCCTTGTGTGCTGCTGTTGGACCTTCGGTACATTATTCGGTATCTGTTCAGTGGTGCAAAGCTTCACTTTGAGGGTGGATTTGTGTGTTAGCAGCTGTCACAATCACTTAGAAGCACGCCTGGTGAGTGAGGCAAATGACCAAGCAGGGGAACGTGGTTTGGGGTCTTAAATAGAGTGTGATTATGAAAGGAATTAAGCTGGTTTTCTTGGATGCCTCTCAAAAAGATGAGTTAAGTATAATGAAACATATGGGCACTTTCACAAACATGGTATGTGGTCACAATAAAAAAATTATTAAAATCCCATATTTGGCCTATGCAAACAAGTATTTTAAATGTTCTGTTTTCTAACATTCCTGAGAACATATTTATGCATGGCTCTTGTACAAGAATTGTGTACGCATGGACATTAATTCGACATGATGTCTCACATGCATTTTATCCTTCCTGATGTCTTTTTAGCACAGACATCTTCAGATGACGAGTATGAAGTTTTAGGTCTATGAAAGGAAGAGAGCTAGAGGCCAGACTAGAAGGGGACCTGTGGACTGTGTCCCCAGATTTTGAATAACACTTTCATCGGCTCTTGTTGTTTGATCAGATATAAACCCATTGTTTAAAAACTCTTTTGTCCTTGTAGTAATTGCTGCTTCAAACCAAGGTTCCTGCTCTGGCATCTATCCCTTTGGCTGTGGGAACATGGTGGCTCCATCAGGCAGGTATTTGAGCATCCAAGCCCAGATGCACCTTTTCCTGGCACAGAGGAGAGGACAGCAGGGACCAGTCATCATCAAGTCAGCTTGGGACTTGTCAGACTGAGGCATTAAGGTCCTTTTAGGTTTCTAAACAAGTTTACAAAAAATAGCGTCAGGGTTACAGGAAAGGATTTTAAAAACTCAATGATGTTTTCACCTAGCTAAAACGAATGTTAAGAGGCAGGAGAGATGGCTAGGTAGTAAAGATCACTGGCTCTTCTCCAGAGGACCCGGGCTCTAGTCCCAGCACCTGTGTGGCTGCTAACAACTGGTTTATTCTAGTTTCTAGGGGATTGAATGCCCTCTTCTGACCTCCATGGGCATTACTCGCTCATGGTGCACAGACTCAACATGCAGGCAAAACATCAATACACGTAGAACAAAAATAAACAAACCGTGAAAAATTAATTTTAAGACGTGCATGTGTGTGCATGCGTGCGTGCGTGTGTGCATGAGTGCATGCATGGGTTTGTATTTGTGGCTGTGTGTACTGGGCTCAACTCATGGTGGCCTGAGGTTGATCTTCAGTATCTCCCTTCAATGCTCACTTCACACAGAAGCACGGCCTTGCCTTACTCACAGGTGTCAGCTTGCTTGCTAGCCATCGTTCCTGTGGGTGCCCTGTCTTTGTCTCCCCAAGTGCTGGGATTACAAGCAGCCTCCCAGCTCTTTACATGGGTACTGGAGGCCCAAACTCAGGACCTTACCTTGTGTGGAGGACCATTCTCCATCGAGTCTTCTTCCCAAACCCAATTGTGCGACCATTACTAAAAGTAACTCAAGTTTTCCAAGCCTTCATTCTGTCTTCCACTGAGTGATTGCAATACTGAGGTTGATAGCAAGGTTGTTATTTCCAGTATCACTCTGTGCAGCATACTAATGGGATAAAAATGTCAGCTATATAAGACGGTGATGTCATACTGACCAATGTCTTTGAATAATAAGAGCTAGAGTTGTAATTTTTTTTAACTTACAGATGAGGATGTCTTTAATCCCAGCATACAGGGAGACTGTAAATTCAACACTATGTTCCTGTCTCAAAAAAAATTACAAAACAGAAACACCTTTAATTTTAGTACTCAGGAAGCAAAGTAATTTGGATCTCTGTGAGTTTTGCAGCTACTTTGATTGGCACAGTGAGACCCTATCTCAAAAACCAAGCCACCAATAAATAAGTAAATAAATATGAAGATACAAAACAAACAAACCAAACACCTTATTGAGGAAATGGGAAGATCCTTTAGTTAATAATCTAACGGACTCTGCATAGACCAGCAGAGTAGGCAAACTGACAAATTCTCAGTTTCTGGGTAATCACTAATGCGTTGTTTTTTTTTTTTTTTAGTTTAAATAAACATTGCTAAGAGCATGGGTCACTGTAGTGAGGCCAACTTTCTGATTAAAGTTTGCTCATACATTAAAAAAGTCAGACTTGCTAAGACTTTAGTCAGAACTCTCCCACTAGAGAAAAAACAGTCAAGTAATTAAAGTGTAACCTTACGTGTTAAACAATATTGCAAGAGTCAAGGATTGCTCATTGCATTCAGAACTAATAAAAATAACCCAGGACACAGAAGATATCACAGACGTTCTCTATGTAAGCCGGGGACACTTCTTAAACTACAATTCTGAAGGTCAAATATAGTTTAGCAAGCTTCTTGTTTCTGTTTTGTTTTTCTATTCTTTTTCCTTCCTCTTTTGTTTCCTTCCTTCTTTGCTTCTATCTTTCCTTCCTCCATCCTCTCCTTCTTTCCACCGTTCCTTTCTTCCTCCTTCCTTGCATTCCTTCCTGCCTTCTTCCCTTCCTTTCTTTCATCTTTCTTTCTCCATCTGTCCCTCCTCCCTTCCATGCTTCCTCCCTGTCTCCTTCCCTCCCTCCTTCTCTCCTTCCCTCCCTCCTTCTCTTCCTCCCTTTCTTCCTCCCTTCCTTCCTTTCTGTCTCCCTCCCTGTCTCTCTCCCTCCCTTCTTTTTTCCCTCCCTCCTTTTCTTTCATCTTTCCTTTCTTTCTCCTTCCCTCCCTTTCTTTCTTCCTCCCCCTTTTGTTCTTTTCCCCCGTCATCCCTTTATCCTTACTTTCTTCTCTCTCTGTCTTTCCCCCCCGCATATTTCTTAGCTCTTGCTAAATAAAGCATAGAAAAAATGAAAATGAAAAAAAAAACCCTGCCAAAATTTTCTGAGTTAGGTGACTCTCAAGGGTACTTCTTGTCACGTAGGAAGTACCAGAGATTTTATGAAATATCCAATACTAATTATATTTTGCAGACTCTAGAGATTTGCATCTGGATACACATCTGCATTTTCTGGGTGCTGGGCCAAACTGAAATGCTCAGTGTATCCATTGCTAATAAACATGTCAGCAGTTCCTTTGCTCTCACATCTGTTGTGAAAAATGTTATCTTTCCTGGAGTGTATTTATTTTGTCTTTAATACCAGCTTTCATGGGGTTCAAAATAAAGATATGCCTTCCCTTAAATTCAATAGCATATGCAGTAAAGTGTCTCACAAGAGTGATGAGATAAATTAAAGATGCAGATTGTATCTGAGGCCCTAAACAGGAAATCAATATAAGGAAAACCGATGACTCTCAGAGAAGCCATGCCTCTTGAAACAACTTGCTTTTTCAAGGCACCCCATGCATCATAGGAATTCAACAGAACATTTTCAAAATCTATCCTCAATTGTTACATTACTAAGGCTGTCTTCAGTCAAGCCAATAACTTCCTCTCTTAGGACACCAGTCTCAAAGCACATTCCTTTCTGATTCAGTATTATCCAGAATACAGGTTCTATCTGGTTCTCACTGATATTGGGACTGTTAGAAGATCAACTGAGGCTTTGCTAGATAAAATGATCTACACATAAATTTATACATTATCATATAAATGACAAATATCATTCCAGTTCTGTGAAATTATTTCATAGTCATTGATTTCAAAGAAACATCCATTCTCGTTTCTCCTTGTCCATTCTCTCCCTCACTAATACTGAACCATCTCAGACTATTTAACCCACAAAACATGTTATTTCTATCTCACACAGGAGGAAATATGCATATTGAGAATCACTATTGTGATGTTGTGATAGTTTGGATAAGAATGGTCCCATAGGCTCATATGATTGAATGATTAGTCACCGGGGAGTGAGTGGCACTATTTGAAGAAAAAAAAAAGATTAAAAGATGTGACCTCTCTGGAGGAAGTGTGTCACTGAAAGTGACCTTTGAAATGTCAAAAGCCCACAACAGACACCAACACATTCTCTCTCTCTCTCTCTCTCTCTCTCTCTCTCTCTCTCTCTCTCTCTCTCTCTCTGCCATGGATCAGGATGTAGGTCCCAACTACTGCTCCAAGCATCACACCCACCTGCTGCCATGCTCCCCACAATCATGATGATGGCCTAAAGCTCTGAAACTGTAAGCCAGGCTCTATTCAATGCTCTATTTTTATGAGTTGCCTTGGTCATGGCGTCTCTTCACAACAATAGAACAGTAATTAAGACAGAAGTTGATTAGAACGGTGAAAGATGCACATGCATTGTCTTCAGACACTTTCATATTATGAGTGTTTTTAAACTTGCATATGACCCTCTGATATCTAAAGGCCCCTTCTGCCTAACTGTTCAGTAGTTGCTCTACTACCATCAAGGAGTGAATGAAACAAATCCCCTTGTTCTGTTCTCCCGACCCTTCAACACCCAAATCAAAGCAGCAATCTGTACAATGTTCTTTACTGAAGGATAGTTAGTGATAATTGCTGGGGAGCCTGCCCAAGTGCTAGTTTTCTCTGGAAGGCAGCAATGGGGGCAGCATTGGTGATTTCAGGGGCAAAACTAAATTATGGGAGGACCTAACTGTCACTCATTTTGTAATATTTACATTCTTTCTTCATTAACTCCTTGAGAGCCAGGAAAAAATGTCATGCATGCATGTAGAAAATATTTTACTCAGCAATATGCACATATGCACACATTCACACACACACACACACACACACACACACACACACACACACACACACACACACACCTGGGTACAGTTCTGAACATGCCAGCTGCTCACAACCATCTGTATGTAATTTCAGTTGCAGGTCATCCAATGCTCTCACTTGTCCTATGTGGGCATCAGTTATGCATGTGGTGCATATACATGCAGGAAAAAATACTCATACAAATAAGATAAAAATAATCTTTTAAAAGCATAGAGAAGGAAATGTTACCAAGAGAAATATATCAGGTAAAAGCAAGGAGGGTGCACCATTTAAAAGCAATAAGCCAATGAATCTAAGGATTTGGGTAAGAAATGAACATTATTAGCAAAATATAACAAAAGTGCTGTGAGAAATATACATCCCAAACAATCTTTCATTGTGAATGAATTATAACTCAGTTGTGTTCATCCCAAAAATAAACCAGTGGGTAAAGACATTTTATTAATAAATTCTATCAAACATTCAAGTATCAGATAGTTTTAGTCCCATGAAAAATAAATTAATAAAATCTTTTCATGGATGAGGAAAAAGAAAAGATGTTTAGCCTGTTTCCTGTGCTTATGACAGCCTGGATGTTTCTAAAGAACTACATTGAAATCAGTCATTCTGTCAGGTCACTTTCCCTGATATAGAAGTTGTAGTAAATAAAGGACCATGCCTGGATGAAGTGACAAATGCATAGCCCCGTCCTCTGAAATAGGGATCCCCAAACAAACTCACTCAACTATGGGAGCCTGAGAAGGTTTAACAAGCACCTTTGTTACAGGCTGATGAGGGTGGTCAGGCCTTTCAAGAAATGGTACTTGTTCATTTGCTCTTTGATACAGAAAGGTGAAGTAAGATTCTCCCTCATAATCTACAGTCACACACAATCCATATAGATATAAAAGGAAATTTCCAATTAAAGAAGACTGTGTCATCTCAGTAAGAGAAAAACAGTTCAAAACATTAAAAATATAAACACAAGTATAAACAACTTTGAATACATTGAATTTGGGATCTTCTGAACATTAAAATACAATAAAAATGAAAATACAAATTAGAACTTGGCATGGGGGGTTGGGGATTTAGCTCAGTGGTAGAGCACTTGCCTAGCAACCGCAAGGCCTTGGGTTCGGTCCCCAGCTCCGAATAAAAAGAAAAAAAAAAAAAGAACTTGGCATGGTACAGAGTTAATACATTGCAAACCTTAAGCGTCAGATTTAACTCTGTAAGCATTCATATAAATGAACAAGGGAAGTAGTATCTACTGTGACCTGCACAGCTTTGGGACCGACCTGACTGGGGTAATGAGGGGTGAAGAAATGATAGAGATACACACAAAAATGTTGGAACTTCATCTGCTCCCTGCAGCCATCTATTTAAAAGACAGACATGTGTGAACAGACGTTTTCATATACCACAAGAGGAGACAAGACTGGTCTACACACACAGAAAACTCTAGTTTTAGAAAAATCTGTGGACACCAAGCACAAGACAATGTTTTTTATATATATGTGTGTGTGTGTGTGTGTGTGTGTGTGTGTGTCTGTGTATATATATATACACACACACACACATATATATATACACACATGATGTCATACTTAGAAGCTTTAACAGTACAAGAATAAACATCTACTGGAGTTGATTTATCTTTCTATTGTCATAACAAGATCCCCTGGTATTAACTTATATGGGAAAGGGTTTAATCAGCGCATCCTTCCAGAGTTCTCAGTCCAAGACTGTGTAGATACATTGCTTTGGGTTTGGATAGGCCAAGTGGCAACATTCAGAGAGGGAGAGAGAGAGAGAGAGAGAGAGAGAGAGAGAGAGAGAGAGAGAGAGAGAGAGAGAGAGAGAGAGAGAGAAAAGACTCCACAATATCCGGGCTATGCTCTAAGGACCTCTCACTGGTCCCCACCTGCTAAAGGTCAAAAAATTTCTCAAAAGCACCAGTTATGGACTAAGCCTTTAACACACGGACTCTCAGTACACATTTTTTTTCCACAGCCAGGGTGTATGCATGAGTGGTAAAAAAGAAGATGAAATCAG
Organism: Rattus rattus; assembly: GCF_011064425.1. Lineage (NCBI taxonomy): Eukaryota > Metazoa > Chordata > Mammalia > Rodentia > Muridae > Rattus > Rattus rattus. The sequence continues at coordinate 42,749,791 of NC_046163.1, read as the reverse complement.
TGGAGTGATAATAAAGTAGGCAAATGGCAGTCAGAGTACCCTTCATAAAACAGACACACTTTCTATTTCTGTGTCTAAGATTTAACTCTTGTGTCCAATAACAAGTCTGTGTGGCTATCTGTGAACTTTACGCACATGTGTGCAATGCCCTTGGAAGTCGTAAGTGGGTGTCAGATGCCCTGCATCTAGAGTTACAGGCTGTTGTAAGCTGCTCTGTGTTAGTGCTGGAAACCAAACTTCTGACCTCTGGAGGAATGCACTCTAAGTTCCTGAGCCATCTCTCCGCCCCCATAATATTCTATTTCCTAAGCTTCATGCTGTACATGTGAATGTTTGTGTGACCATTCCTTAAAAAAAATACAAATTTGAGTGTTAAGGGAATGAGTTGATCGATGCAATTTTATATTTGTCTCAGAAGTAATAAATAGAAACAGTAGAAGAGAAGGAAAGTATCAAGAATTTGAGGTGTTTAGAAGGAGAAAGAAGTAAGGCCCAGAGGAACTTGTCTAAGTGTGACTTATTGGGACGTGGAGAAACAAACAAACAAGAACTTGTCAAATGGAGACCAAGAACAGGAACAGGTGACAAAGTGTCAAAACTGTACTTCTTGAAAACAACTGTGATGGAAGGAAAACGTTGTTGGCTTGGGAGCAAAGGCGGAACTATCTGTAGAGTGAATTGGGGTCAGGGAGAATGAATAAAACAAACAAAAGTCATCAAACCTTTAATTCCAGGAACACAGACATCATCAACGGGAATTTGGGAACTCTTTCCTATGAGAAAACTACATCAGAGTTGTGCTCCCCTTTAAGGATCCACCACAAGCATTCGTATTCACAGGGGATCAGATTTTATATGTGTGCGAACACAGAGCCTATGAATCATGTTCTCAAGAAATGAAGAAAATAGATTGGAAAATGGTGTGCACATTTCCTCCTCCAGATCAAGTTGAATGATCTTGGAAAGAGTTAAAGGAAACTACAGGGTCCTTCCTAGATAACCAAAGAGGGAAATTGCCTATATTATGATCAGAAAATCTACGTGTGTGGCTCCTGTTCAAAACTACGCCAGTGAGTAGGTGTAAAGATTGGCTCAGAGGCTGAAGAGACATGTGGCCTGGGAAAGTTACAGCACATGTGCATAACACACACACACACACACACACACACACACACACACACACACACATGCAAATGCACACACACTTATACACCAAATACCCAGTACGCACAAAACACACAGACACACACATACACACACACACAGAAACACACACCAGATAAGCACACGCATGCACATATGCATATTCACACACACACACACACGCATATGCACACACACTTATACACCAAATACCCAGTACGCACAAAACACACAGACACACACATACACAAACACACAGAAACACACACCAGATGAGCACGTGCATACACATATGCATATTCACACACACACACACACACACACACACACAGACACACACAGAGGCACACCTCACCCCCTGCAAACTGACACTAACAACCTGAGAAGAAGATTGGGGTCTCTGCCTTCTTTGGTATTTTCTAGTCCCAACATCCTACAGCACTAAGATTCATGAATCCAATGACTTCATTCTAATTGTGGTTTTCCTGTTCAGACAGAGAAGCTACAGGAGACAAATATGCACAAAGACTTGCATTTCTCCCATTTTCCGTCACCCAGTTTGCCAAAAGAGACATACTCTCCACAGAAGTCATGCCCTGGCAGCCCAGAAGATTGTCACCTTGAGGCTTTGAAGTCCTGTCCGCCTTTTCAGCAGCACTGGACACTGGACACTTTATCCTCAATTCTACGCAGGAGCCTAGCTCTGCGCTGGCAGGAACGGCCTTTCACCTAGAAAGTGCCTTTTCAGAGTTAATGGCAGTAAAATGCCTCTTTGGTTTCAGTAAGGAATGCTTGAAGGTGAGGGTGAGGATAACATTTTTTTCCCCTTTTACCACATGGATTTTGTGTTTTATGGCCTTCAAAAATGAAACAATCTTTATCTTAAAAGCAAATATTTCTCCTGCTTTTAAAAAATGCTAGCATTTGAAAACCAATATATATTGGCAAACAACGTGGGAAATGGACACGCAGAACATTTAATAATGATTGAATTCATAAAGCATTTTCCCTTTGTTTTTATGTGACAGCTGGATGAATTTCAACTTCCTGCTCACCACACGGGCCCTGCACGTCCAATGGTGGGATTCGTGTTTCCTTTCTTCTCCTCTCTCCCTCCTTGCCTCCTCCTGCTTTGAGAACACACAAATGCTTTCGATTACACAATAGCTGCAAACTTTCTATCTCCCACTTCCATGGTTACACATCACAAACAGAGGGGCGGCCGCTACACTCCATTCACACCATGGTGGATCTGGATCTTTGGGAGGGCTTTCATACCGGCGTGGAGGGGAAAGACTGTAGAAAAGGGA